>NW_027367964.1:0-53336 GCF_046119375.1 Phyllobates terribilis | reverse complement strand
TCTGGGGAAATTTTTTGCTTTTTCCTGCTAATCCTAGCATGATAAAGAAGATTCAAAGAGAGTGAGATGCCCAGCTCCTTTCATTCAGTCAGTAGCTTCAAACATTTCTGGTATATGAAAACATGTTTTTCAATGGCAAAAATCAATGAATATTGTAAATGCACAAACAGTAATATCTCCACATTGCAAGGTGGCAATTCTGAAATTTTTTGCTTTTTCCTGTTAATCCTAGCATGATAAAGAAGATTCAAAGAGAGTGAGATGCCAGCTCCTTTCATTCAGTCAGTAGCTTCAAACATTTCTGGTATATGAAAAACATGTTTTTCAATGGCAAAAATCAATGAATATTGTAAATGCACAAACAGTAATATCTCCACATTGCAAGGTGCAATTCTGAAATTTTTTGCTTTTTCCTGTTAATCCTAGCATGATAAAGAAGATTCAAAGAGAGTGAGATGCCAGCTCCTTTCATTCAGTCAGTAGCTTCAAACATTTCTGGTATATGAAAAACATGTTTTTCAATGGCAAAAATCAATGAATATTGTAAATGCACAAACAGTAATATCTCCACATTGCAAGGTGCAATTCTGAAATTTTTTGCTTTTTCCTGTTAATCCTAGCATGATAAAAAGATTCAAAGAGAGTGAGATGCCAGCTCCTTTCATTCAGTCAGTAGCTTCAAACATTTCTGGACGTTTTTCAATGGCAAAAATCAATGAATATTGTAAATGCACAAACAGTAATATCTCCACATTGCAAGGTGCAATTCTGAAATTTTTTGCTTTTCCTGTTAATCCTAGCATGATAAAGAAGATTTAAAGAGAGTGAGATGCCAGCTCCTTTCATTCAGTCAGTAGCTTCAAACATTTCTGGTATATGAAAAACATGTTTTTCAATGGCAAAAATCAATGAATATTGTAAATGCACAAACAGTAATATCTCCACATTGCAAGGTGCAATTCTGAAATTTTTTGCTTTTTCCTGCTAATCCTAGCATGATAAAGAAGATTCAAAGAGAGTGAGATGCCAGCTCCTTTCATTCAGTCAGTAGCTTCAAACATTTCTGGTATATGAATAACATGATGTTTTTCAATGGCAAAAATCAATGAATATTGTAAATGCACAAACAGTAATATCTCCACATTGCAAGGTGCAATTCTGAAATTTTTTGCTTTTTCCTGCTAATCCTAGCATGATAAAGAAGATTCAAAGAGAGTGAGATGCCAGCTCCTTTCATTCAGTCAGTAGCTTCAAACATTTCTGGACGTTTTTCAATGGCAAAAATCAATGAATATTGTAAATGCACAAACAGTAATATCTCCACATTGCAAGGTGCAATTCTGAAATTTTTTGCTTTTTTCCTGTTAATCCTAGCATGATAAAGAAGATTCAAAGAGAGTGAGATGCCAGCTCCTTTCATTCAGTCAGTAGCTTCAAACATTTCTGGTATATGAAAAACATGTTTTTCAATGGCAAAAATCAATGAATATTGTAAATGCACAAACAGTAATATCTCCACATTGCAAGGTGCAATTCTGAAATTTTTTGCTTTTTCCTGCTAATCCTAGCATGATAAAGAAGATTCAAAGAGAGTGAGATGCCAGCTCCTTTCATTCAGTCAGTAGCTTCAAACATTTCTGGACGTTTTTCAATGGCAAAAATCAATGAATATTGTAAATGCACAAACAGTAATATCTCCACATTGCAAGGTGCAATTCTGAAATTTTTTGCTTTTTCCTGTTAATCCTAGCATGATAAAGAAGATTTAAAGAGAGTGAGATGCCAGCTCCTTTCATTCAGTCAGTAGCTTCAAACTTTCTGGACGTTTTTCAATGGCAAAAATCAATGAATATTGTAAATGCACAAACAGTAATATCTCCACATTGCAAGGTGCAATTCTGAAATTTTTTGCTTTTTCCTGTTAATCCTAGCATGATAAAGAAGATTCAAAGAGAGTGAGATGCCAGCTCCTTTCATTCAGTCAGTAGCTTCAAACATTTCTGGTATATGAAAAACAAGTTTTTCAATGGCAAAAATCAATGAATATTGTAAATGCACAAACAGTAATATCTCCACATTGCAAGGTGCAATTCTGAAATTTTTTGCTTTTTCCTGCTAATCCTAGCATGATAAAGAAGATTCAAAGAGAGTGAGATGCCAGCTCCTTTCATTCAGTCAGTAGCTTCAAACATTTCTGGTATATGAAAAACATGTTTTTCAATGGCAAAAATCAATGAATATTGTAAATGCACAAATAGTAATATCTCCACATTGCAAGGTGCAATTCTGAAATTTTTAGCTTTTTCTTGTTAATCCTAGCATGATAAAGAAGATTCAAAGAGAGTGAGATGCCAGCTCCTTTCATTCAGTCAGTAGCTTCAAACATTTCTGGACGTTTTTCAATGGCAAAAATCAATGAATATTGTAAATGCACAAACAGTAATATCTCCACATTGCAAGGTGCAATTCTGAAATTTTTTGCTTTTTCCTGTTAATCCTAGCATGATAAAGAAGATTCAAAGAGAGTGAGATGCCAGCTCCTTTCATTCAGTCAGTAGCTTCAAAACATTTCTGGTATATGAAAAACATGTTTTTCAATGGCAAAAATCAATGAATATTGTAAATGCACAAACAGTAATATCTCCACATTGCAAGGTGCAATTCTGAAATTTTTTGCTTTTTCCTGCTAATCCTAGCATGATAAAGAAGATTCAAAGAGAGTGAGATGCCAGCTCCTTTCATTCAGTCAGTAGCTTCAAACATTTCTGGTATATGAAAAACATGTTTTTCAATGGCAAAAATCAATGAATATTGTAAATGCACAAACAGTAATATCTCCACATTGCAAGGTGCAATTCTGAAATTTTTTGCTTTTTCCTGTTAATCCTAGCATGATAAAGAAGATTCAAAGAGAGTGAGATTCCAGCTCCTTTCATTCAGTCAGTAGCTTCAAACATTTCTGGTATATGAAAAACATGTTTTTCAATGGCAAAAATCAATGAATATTGTAAATGCACAAACAGTAATATCTCCACATTGCAAGGTGCAATTCTGAAATTTTTTGCTTTTTCCTGCTAATCCTAGCATGATAAAGAAGATTCAAAGAGAGTGAGATGCCAGCTCCTTTCATTCAGTCAGTAGCTTCAAACATTTCTGGACGTTTTTCAATGGCAAAAATCAATGAATATTGTAAATGCACAAACAGTAATATCTCCACATTGCAAGGTGCAATTCTGAAATTTTTTGCTTTTTCCTGTTAATCCTAGCATGATAAAGAAGATTCAAAGAGAGTGAGATGCCAGCTCCTTTCATTCAGTCAGTAGCTTCAAACATTTCTGGTATATGAAAAACATGTTTTTCAATGGCAAAAATCAATGAATATTGTAAATGCACAAACAGTAATATCTCCACATTGCAAGGTGCAATTCTGAAATTTTTTGCTTTTTCCTGCTAATCCTAGCATGATAAAGAAGATTCAAAGAGAGTGAGATGCCAGCTCCTTTCATTCAGTCAGTAGCTTCAAACATTTCTGGACGTTTTTCAATGGCAAAAATCAATGAATATTGTAAATGCACAAACAGTAATATCTCCACATTGCAAGGTGCAATTCTGAAATTTTTTGCTTTTTCCTGTTAATCCTAGCATGATAAAGAAGATTTAAAGAGAGTGAGATGCCAGCTCCTTTCATTCAGTCAGTAGCTTCAAACATTTCTGGTATATGAAAAACATGTTTTTCAATGGCAAAAATCAATGAATATTGTAAATGCACAAACAGTAATATCTCCACATTGCAAGGTGCAATTCTGAAATTTTTTGCTTTTTCCTGCTAATCCTAGCATGATAAAGAAGATTCAAAGAGAGTGAGATGCCAGCTCCTTTCATTCAGTCAGTAGCTTCAAACATTTCTGGTATATGAATAACATGATGTTTTTCAATGGCAAAAATCAATGAATATTGTAAATGCACAAACAGTAATATCTCCACATTGCAAGGTGCAATTCTGAAATTTTTTGCTTTTTCCTGCTAATCCTAGCATGATAAAGAAGATTCAAAGAGAGTGAGATGCCAGCTCCTTTCATTCAGTCAGTAGCTTCAAACATTTCTGGACGTTTTTCAATGGCAAAAATCAATGAATATTGTAAATGCACAAACAGTAATATCTCCACATTGCAAGGTGCAATTCTGAAATTTTTTGCTTTTTCCTGTTAATCCTAGCATGATAAAGAAGATTCAAAGAGAGTGAGATGCCAGCTCCTTTCATTCAGTCAGTAGCTTCAAACATTTCTGGTATATGAAAAACATGTTTTTCAATGGCAAAAATCAATGAATATTGTAAATGCACAAACAGTAATATCTCCACATTGCAAGGTGCAATTCTGAAATTTTTTGCTTTTTCCTGCTAATCCTAGCATGATAAAGAAGATTCAAAGAGAGTGAGATGCCAGCTCCTTTCATTCAGTCAGTAGCTTCAAACATTTCTGGACGTTTTTCAATGGCAAAAATCAATGAATATTGTAAATGCACAAACAGTAATATCTCCACATTGCAAGGTGCAATTCTGAAATTTTTTGCTTTTTCCTGTTAATCCTAGCATGATAAAGAAGATTTAAAGAGAGTGAGATGCCAGCTCCTTTCATTCAGTCAGTAGCTTCAAACATTTCTGGTATATGAAAAACATGTTTTTCAATGGCAAAAATCAATGAATATTGTAAATGCACAAACAGTAATATCTCCACATTGCAAGGTGCAATTCTGAAATTTTTTGCTTTTTCCTGCTAATCCTAGCATGATAAAGAACATTCAAAGAGAGTGAGATGCCAGCTCCTTTCATTCAGTCAGTAGCTTCAAACATTTCTGGTATATGAATAACATGATGTTTTTCAATGGCAAAAATCAATGAATATTGTAAATGCACAAACAGTAATATCTCCACATTGCAAGGTGCAATTCTGAAATTTTTTGCTTTTTCCTGCTAATCCTAGCATGATAAAGAAGATTCAAAGAGAGTGAGATGCCAGCTCCTTTCATTCAGTCAGTAGCTTCAAACATTTCTGGACGTTTTTCAATGGCAAAAATCAATGAATATTGTAAATGCACAAACAGTAATATCTCCACATTGCAAGGTGCAATTCTGAAATTTTTTGCTTTTTCCTGTTAATCCTAGCATGATAAAGAAGATTCAAAGAGAGTGAGATGCCAGCTCCTTTCATTCAGTCAGTAGCTTCAAACATTTCTGGTATATGAAAAACATGTTTTTCAATGGCAAAAATCAATGAATATTGTAAATGCACAAACAGTAATATCTCCACATTGCAAGGTGCAATTCTGAAATTTTTTGCTTTTTCCTGCTAATCCTAGCATGATAAAGAAGATTCAAAGAGAGTGAGATGCCAGCTCCTTTCATTCAGTCAGTAGCTTCAAACATTTCTGGACGTTTTTCAATGGCAAAAATCAATGAATATTGTAAATGCACAAACAGTAATATCTCCACATTGCAAGGTGCAATTCTGAAATTTTTTGCTTTTTCCTGTTAATCCTAGCATGATAAAGAAGATTTAAAGAGAGTGAGATGCCAGCTCCTTTCATTCAGTCAGTAGCTTCAAACATTTCTGGACGTTTTTCAATGGCAAAAATCAATGAATATTGTAAATGCACAAACAGTAATATCTCCACATTGCAAGGTGCAATTCTGAAATTTTTTGCTTTTTCCTGTTAATCCTAGCATGATAAAGAAGATTCAAAGAGAGTGAGATGCCAGCTCCTTTCATTCAGTCAGTAGCTTCAAACATTTCTGGTATATGAAAAACATGTTTTTCAATGGCAAAAATCAATGAATATTGTAAATGCACAAACAGTAATATCTCCACATTGCAAGGTGCAATTCTGAAATTTTTTGCTTTTTCCTGCTAATCCTAGCATGATAAAGAAGATTCAAAGAGAGTGAGATGCCAGCTCCTTTCATTCAGTCAGTAGCTTCAAACATTTCTGGACGTTTTTCAATGGCAAAAATCAATGAATATTGTAAATGCACAAACAGTAATATCTCCACATTGCAAGGTGCAATTCTGAAATTTTTTGCTTTTTCCTGTTAATCCTAGCATGATAAAGAAGATTTAAAGAGAGTGAGATGCCAGCTCCTTTCATTCAGTCAGTAGCTTCAAACATTTCTGGTATATGAAAAACATGTTTTTCAATGGCAAAAATCAATGAATATTGTAAATGCACAAACAGTAATATCTCCACATTGCAAGGTGCAATTCTGAAATTTTTTGCTTTTTCCTGCTAATCCTAGCATGATAAAGAAGATTCAAAGAGAGTGAGATGCCAGCTCCTTTCATTCAGTCAGTAGCTTCAAACATTTCTGGTATATGAATAACATGATGTTTTTCAATGGCAAAAATCAATGAATATTGTAAATGCACAAACAGTAATATCTCCACATTGCAAGGTGCAATTCTGAAATTTTTTGCTTTTTCCTGCTAATCCTAGCATGATAAAGAAGATTCAAAGAGAGTGAGATGCCAGCTCCTTTCATTCAGTCAGTAGCTTCAAACATTTCTGGACGTTTTTCAATGGCAAAAATCAATGAATATTGTAAATGCACAAACAGTAATATCTCCACATTGCAAGGTGCAATTCTGAAATTTTTTGCTTTTTCCTGTTAATCCTAGCATGATAAAGAAGATTCAAAGAGAGTGAGATGCCAGCTCCTTTCATTCAGTCAGTAGCTTCAAACATTTCTGGTATATGAAAAACATGTTTTTCAATGGCAAAAATCAATGAATATTGTAAATGCACAAACAGTAATATCTCCACATTGCAAGGTGCAATTCTGAAATTTTTTGCTTTTTCCTGCTAATCCTAGCATGATAAAGAAGATTCAAAGAGAGTGAGATGCCAGCTCCTTTCATTCAGTCAGTAGCTTCAAACATTTCTGGACGTTTTTCAATGGCAAAAATCAATGAATATTGTAAATGCACAAACAGTAATATCTCCACATTGCAAGGTGCAATTCTGAAATTTTTTGCTTTTTCCTGTTAATCCTAGCATGATAAAGAAGATTTAAAGAGAGTGAGATGCCAGCTCCTTTCATTCAGTCAGTAGCTTCAAACATTTCTGGTATATGAAAAACATGTTTTTCAATGGCAAAAATCAATGAATATTGTAAATGCACAAACAGTAATATCTCCACATTGCAAGGTGCAATTCTGAAATTTTTTGCTTTTTCCTGCTAATCCTAGCATGATAAAGAACATTCAAAGAGAGTGAGATGCCAGCTCCTTTCATTCAGTCAGTAGCTTCAAACATTTCTGGTATATGAATAACATGATGTTTTTCAATGGCAAAAATCAATGAATATTGTAAATGCACAAACAGTAATATCTCCACATTGCAAGGTGCAATTCTGAAATTTTTTGCTTTTTCCTGCTAATCCTAGCATGATAAAGAAGATTCAAAGAGAGTGAGATGCCAGCTCCTTTCATTCAGTCAGTAGCTTCAAACATTTCTGGACGTTTTTCAATGGCAAAAATCAATGAATATTGTAAATGCACAAACAGTAATATCTCCACATTGCAAGGTGCAATTCTGAAATTTTTTGCTTTTTCCTGTTAATCCTAGCATGATAAAGAAGATTCAAAGAGAGTGAGATGCCAGCTCCTTTCATTCAGTCAGTAGCTTCAAACATTTCTGGTATATGAAAAACATGTTTTTCAATGGCAAAAATCAATGAATATTGTAAATGCACAAACAGTAATATCTCCACATTGCAAGGTGCAATTCTGAAATTTTTTGCTTTTTCCTGCTAATCCTAGCATGATAAAGAAGATTCAAAGAGAGTGAGATGCCAGCTCCTTTCATTCAGTCAGTAGCTTCAAACATTTCTGGACGTTTTTCAATGGCAAAAATCAATGAATATTGTAAATGCACAAACAGTAATATCTCCACATTGCAAGGTGCAATTCTGAAATTTTTTGCTTTTTCCTGTTAATCCTAGCATGATAAAGAAGATTTAAAGAGAGTGAGATGCCAGCTCCTTTCATTCAGTCAGTAGCTTCAAACATTTCTGGACGTTTTTCAATGGCAAAAATCAATGAATATTGTAAATGCACAAACAGTAATATCTCCACATTGCAAGGTGCAATTCTGAAATTTTTTGCTTTTTCCTGTTAATCCTAGCATGATAAAGAAGATTCAAAGAGAGTGAGATGCCAGCTCCTTTCATTCAGTCAGTAGCTTCAAACATTTCTGGTATATGAAAAACAAGTTTTTCAATGGCAAAAATCAATGAATATTGTAAATGCACAAACAGTAATATCTCCACATTGCAAGGTGCAATTCTGAAATTTTTTGCTTTTTCCTGCTAATCCTAGCATGATAAAGAAGATTCAAAGAGAGTGAGATGCCAGCTCCTTTCATTCAGTCAGTAGCTTCAAACATTTCTGGTATATGAAAAACATGTTTTTCAATGGCAAAAATCAATGAATATTGTAAATGCACAAACAGTAATATCTCCACATTGCAAGGTGCAATTCTGAAATTTTTTGCTTTTTCCTGCTAATCCTAGCATGATAAAGAAGATTCAAAGAGAGTGAGATGCCAGCTCCTTTCATTCAGTAAGTAGCTTCAAACATTTCTGGTATATGAAAAACATGTTTTTCAATGGCAAAAATCAATGAATATTGTAAGTGCACAAACAGTAATATCTCCACATTGCAAGGTGCAATTCTGAAATTTTTTGCTTTTTCCTGCTAATCCTAGCATGATAAAGAAGATTCAAAGAGAGTGAGATGCCAGCTCCTTTCATTCAGTCAGTAGCTTCAAACATTTCTGGTATATGAAAAACATGTTTTTCAATGGCAAAAATCAATGAATATTGTAAATGCACAAACAGTAATATCTCCACATTGCAAGGTGCAATTCTGAAATTTTTAGCTTTTTCTTGTTAATCCTAGCATGATAAAGAAGATTCAAAGAGAGTGAGATGCCAGCTCCTTTCATTCAGTCAGTAGCTTCAAACATTTCTGGACGTTTTTCAATGGCAAAAATCAATGAATATTGTAAATGCACAAACAGTAATATCTCCACATTGCAAGGTGCAATTCTGAAATTTTTTGCTTTTTCCTGTTAATCCTAGCATGATAAAGAAGATTCAAAGAGAGTGAGATGCCAGCTCCTTTCATTCAGTCAGTAGCTTCAAACATTTCTGGTATATGAAAAACATGTTTTTCAATGGCAAAAATCAATGAATATTGTAAATGCACAAACAGTAATATCTCCACATTGCAAGGTGCAATTCTGAAATTTTTTGCTTTTTCCTGCTAATCCTAGCATGATAAAGAAGATTCAAAGAGAGTGAGATGCCAGCTCCTTTCATTCAGTCAGTAGCTTCAAACATTTCTGGTATATGAAAAACATGTTTTTCAATGGCAAAAATCAATGAATATTGTAAATGCACAAACAGTAATATCTCCACATTGCAAGGTGCAATTCTGAAATTTTTTGCTTTTTCCTGTTAATCCTAGCATGATAAAGAAGATTCAAAGAGAGTGAGATGCCAGCTCCTTTCATTCAGTCAGTAGCTTCAAACATTTCTGGTATATGAAAAACATGTTTTTCAATGGCAAAAATCAATGAATATTGTAAATGCACAAACAGTAATATCTCCACATTGCAAGGTGCAATTCTGAAATTTTTTGCTTTTTCCTGCTAATCCTAGCATGATAAAGAAGATTCAAAGAGAGTGAGATGCCAGCTCCTTTCATTCAGTCAGTAGCTTCAAACATTTCTGGACGTTTTTCAATGGCAAAAATCAATGAATATTGTAAATGCACAAACAGTAATATCTCCACATTGCAAGGTGCAATTCTGAAATTTTTTGCTTTTTCCTGTTATTCCTAGCATGATAAAGAAGATTCAAAGAGAGTGAGATGCCAGCTCCTTTCATTCAGTCAGTAGCTTCAAACATTTCTGGTATATGAAAAACATGTTTTTCAATGGCAAAAATCAATGAATATTGTAAATGCACAAACAGTAATATCTCCACATTGCAAGGTGCAATTCTGAAATTTTTAGCTTTTTCTTGTTAATCCTAGCATGATAAAGAAGATTCAAAGAGAGTGAGATGCCAGCTCCTTTCATTCAATCAGTAGCTTCAAACATTTCTGGACGTTTTTCAATGGCAAAAATCAATGAATATTGTAAATGCACAAACACTAATATCTCCACATTGCAAGGTGCAATTCTGAAATTTTTTGCTTTTTCCTGTTAATCCTAGCATGATAAAGAAGATTCAAAGAGAGTGAGATGCCAGCTCCTTTCATTCAGTCAGTAGCTTCAAACATTTCTGGTATATGAAAAACATGTTTTTCAATGGCAAAAATCAATGAATATTGTAAATGCACAAACAGTAATATCTCCACATTGCAAGGTGCAATTCTGAAATTTTTTGCTTTTTCCTGCTAATCCTAGCATGATAAAGAAGATTCAAAGAGAGTGAGATGCCAGCTCCTTTCATTCAGTCAGTAGCTTCAAACATTTCTGGTATATGAAAAACATGTTTTTCAATGGCAAAAATCAATGAATATTGTAAATGCACAAACAGTAATATCTCCACATTGCAAGGTGCAATTCTGAAATTTTTTGCTTTTTCCTGTTAATCCTAGCATGATAAAGAAGATTCAAAGAGAGTGAGATGCCAGCTCCTTTCATTCAGTCAGTAGCTTCAAACATTTCTGGTATATGAAAAACATGTTTTTCAATGGCAAAAATCAATGAATATTGTAAATGCACAAACAGTAATATCTCCACATTGCAAGGTGCAATTCTGAAATTTTTTGCTTTTTCCTGCTAATCCTAGCATGATAAAGAAGATTCAAAGAGAGTGAGATGCCAGCTCCTTTCATTCAGTCAGTAGCTTCAAACATTTCTGGACGTTTTTCAATGGCAAAAATCAATGAATATTGTAAATGCACAAACAGTAATATCTCCACATTGCAAGGTGCAATTCTGAAATTTTTTGCTTTTTCCTGTTAATCCTAGCATGATAAAGAAGATTCAAAGAGAGTGAGATGCCAGCTCCTTTCATTCAGTCAGTAGCTTCAAACATTTCTGGTATATGAAAAACATGTTTTTCAATGGCAAAAATCAATGAATATTGTAAATGCACAAACAGTAATATCTCCACATTGCAAGGTGCAATTCTGAAATTTTTTGCTTTTTCCTGCTAATCCTAGCATGATAAAGAAGATTCAAAGAGAGTGAGATGCCAGCTCCTTTCATTCAGTCAGTAGCTTCAAACATTTCTGGACGTTTTTCAATGGCAAAAATCAATGAATATTGTAAATGCACAAACAGTAATATCTCCACATTGCAAGGTGCAATTCTGAAATTTTTTGCTTTTTCCTGTTAATCCTAGCATGATAAAGAAGATTTAAAGAGAGTGAGATGCCAGCTCCTTTCATTCAGTCAGTAGCTTCAAACATTTCTGGTATATGAAAAACATGTTTTTCAATGGCAAAAATCAATGAATATTGTAAATGCACAAACAGTAATATCTCCACATTGCAAGGTGCAATTCTGAAATTTTTTGCTTTTTCCTGCTAATCCTAGCATGATAAAGAAGATTCAAAGAGAGTGAGATGCCAGCTCCTTTCATTCAGTCAGTAGCTTCAAACATTTCTGGTATATGAATAACATGATGTTTTTCAATGGCAAAAATCAATGAATATTGTAAATGCACAAACAGTAATATCTCCACATTGCAAGGTGCAATTCTGAAATTTTTTGCTTTTTCCTGCTAATCCTAGCATGATAAAGAAGATTCAAAGAGAGTGAGATGCCAGCTCCTTTCATTCAGTCAGTAGCTTCAAACATTTCTGGACGTTTTTCAATGGCAAAAATCAATGAATATTGTAAATGCACAAACAGTAATATCTCCACATTGCAAGGTGCAATTCTGAAATTTTTTGCTTTTTCCTGTTAATCCTAGCATGATAAAGAAGATTCAAAGAGAGTGAGATGCCAGCTCCTTTCATTCAGTCAGTAGCTTCAAACATTTCTGGTATATGAAAAACATGTTTTTCAATGGCAAAAATCAATGAATATTGTAAATGCACAAACAGTAATATCTCCACATTGCAAGGTGCAATTCTGAAATTTTTTGCTTTTTCCTGCTAATCCTAGCATGATAAAGAAGATTCAAAGAGAGTGAGATGCCAGCTCCTTTCATTCAGTCAGTAGCTTCAAACATTTCTGGACGTTTTTCAATGGCAAAAATCAATGAATATTGTAAATGCACAAACAGTAATATCTCCACATTGCAAGGTGCAATTCTGAAATTTTTTGCTTTTTCCTGTTAATCCTAGCATGATAAAGAAGATTTAAAGAGAGTGAGATGCCAGCTCCTTTCATTCAGTCAGTAGCTTCAAACATTTCTGGACGTTTTTCAATGGCAAAAATCAATGAATATTGTAAATGCACAAACAGTAATATCTCCACATTGCAAGGTGCAATTCTGAAATTTTTTGCTTTTTCCTGTTAATCCTAGCATGATAAAGAAGATTCAAAGAGAGTGAGATGCCAGCTCCTTTCATTCAGTCAGTAGCTTCAAACATTTCTGGTATATGAAAAACAAGTTTTTCAATGGCAAAAATCAATGAATATTGTAAATGCACAAACAGTAATATCTCCACATTGCAAGGTGCAATTCTGAAATTTTTTGCTTTTTCCTGCTAATCCTAGCATGATAAAGAAGATTCAAAGAGAGTGAGATGCCAGCTCCTTTCATTCAGTCAGTAGCTTCAAACATTTCTGGTATATGAAAAACATGTTTTTCAATGGCAAAAATCAATGAATATTGTAAATGCACAAACAGTAATATCTCCACATTGCAAGGTGCAATTCTGAAATTTTTTGCTTTTTCCTGCTAATCCTAGCATGATAAAGAAGATTCAAAGAGAGTGAGATGCCAGCTCCTTTCATTCAGTAAGTAGCTTCAAACATTTCTGGTATATGAAAAACATGTTTTTCAATGGCAAAAATCAATGAATATTGTAAGTGCACAAACAGTAATATCTCCACATTGCAAGGTGCAATTCTGAAATTTTTTGCTTTTTCCTGCTAATCCTAGCATGATAAAGAAGATTCAAAGAGAGTGAGATGCCAGCTCCTTTCATTCAGTCAGTAGCTTCAAACATTTCTGGTATATGAAAAACATGTTTTTCAATGGCAAAAATCAATGAATATTGTAAATGCACAAACAGTAATATCTCCACATTGCAAGGTGCAATTCTGAAATTTTTAGCTTTTTCTTCTTAATCCTAGCATGATAAAGAAGATTCAAAGAGAGTGAGATGCCAGCTCCTTTCATTCAGTCAGTAGCTTCAAACATTTCTGGACGTTTTTCAATGGCAAAAATCAATGAATATTGTAAATGCACAAACAGTAATATCTCCACATTGCAAGGTGCAATTCTGAAATTTTTTGCTTTTTCCTGTTAATCCTAGCATGATAAAGAAGATTCAAAGAGAGTGAGATGCCAGCTCCTTTCATTCAGTCAGTAGCTTCAAACATTTCTGGTATATGAAAAACATGTTTTTCAATGGCAAAAATCAATGAATATTGTAAATGCACAAACAGTAATATCTCCACATTGCAAGGTGCAATTCTGAAATTTTTTGCTTTTTCCTGCTAATCCTAGCATGATAAAGAAGATTCAAAGAGAGTGAGATGCCAGCTCCTTTCATTCAGTCAGTAGCTTCAAACATTCTGGTATATGAAAAACATGTTTTTCAATGGCAAAAATCAATGAATATTGTAAATGCACAAACAGTAATATCTCCACATTGCAAGGTGCAATTCTGAAATTTTTTGCTTTTTCCTGTTAATCCTAGCATGATAAAGAAGATTCAAAGAGAGTGAGATGCCAGCTCCTTTCATTCAGTCAGTAGCTTCAAACATTTCTGGTATATGAAAAACATGTTTTTCAATGGCAAAAATCAATGAATATTGTAAATGCACAAACAGTAATATCTCCACATTGCAAGGTGCAATTCTGAAATTTTTTGCTTTTTCCTGCTAATCCTAGCATGATAAAGAAGATTCAAAGAGAGTGAGATGCCAGCTCCTTTCATTCAGTCAGTAGCTTCAAACATTTCTGGACGTTTTTCAATGGCAAAAATCAATGAATATTGTAAATGCACAAACAGTAATATCTCCACATTGCAAGGTGCAATTCTGAAATTTTTTGCTTTTTCCTGTTAATCCTAGCATGATAAAGAAGATTCAAAGAGAGTGAGATGCCAGCTCCTTTCATTCAGTCAGTAGCTTCAAACATTTCTGGTATATGAAAAACATGTTTTTCAATGGCAAAAATCAATGAATATTGTAAATGCACAAACAGTAATATCTCCACATTGCAAGGTGCAATTCTGAAATTTTTAGCTTTTTCTTGTTAATCCTAGCATGATAAAGAAGATTCAAAGAGAGTGAGATGCCAGCTCCTTTCATTCAGTCAGTAGCTTCAAACATTTCTGGACGTTTTTCAATGGCAAAAATCAATGAATATTGTAAATGCACAAACAGTAATATCTCCACATTGCAAGGTGCAATTCTGAAATTTTTTGCTTTTTCCTGTTAATCCTAGCATGATAAAGAAGATTCAAAGAGAGTGAGATGCCAGCTCCTTTCATTCAGTCAGTAGCTTCAAACATTTCTGGTATATGAAAAACATGTTTTTCAATGGCAAAAATCAATGAATATTGTAAATGCACAAACAGTAATATCTCCACATTGCAAGGTGCAATTCTGAAATTTTTTGCTTTTTCCTGCTAATCCTAGCATGATAAAGAAGATTCAAAGAGAGTGAGATGCCAGCTCCTTTCATTCAGTCAGTAGCTTCAAACATTTCTGGTATATGAAAAACATGTTTTTCAATGGCAAAAATCAATGAATATTGTAAATGCACAAACAGTAATATCTCCACATTGCAAGGTGCAATTCTGAAATTTTTTGCTTTTTCCTGTTAATCCTAGCATGATAAAGAAGATTCAAAGAGAGTGAGATGCCAGCTCCTTTCATTCAGTCAGTAGCTTCAAACATTTCTGGTATATGAAAAACATGTTTTTCAATGGCAAAAATCAATGAATATTGTAAATGCACAAACAGTAATATCTCCACATTGCAAGGTGCAATTCTGAAATTTTTTGCTTTTTCCTGCTAATCCTAGCATGATAAAGAAGATTCAAAGAGAGTGAGATGCCAGCTCCTTTCATTCAGTCAGTAGCTTCAAACATTTCTGGACGTTTTTCAATGGCAAAAATCAATGAATATTGTAAATGCACAAACAGTAATATCTCCACATTGCAAGGTGCAATTCTGAAATTTTTTGCTTTTTCCTGTTAATCCTAGCATGATAAAGAAGATTCAAAGAGAGTGAGATGCCAGCTCCTTTCATTCAGTCAGTAGCTTCAAACATTTCTGGTATATGAAAAACATGTTTTTCAATGGCAAAAATCAATGAATATTGTAAATGCACAAACAGTAATATCTCCACATTGCAAGGTGCAATTCTGAAATTTTTTGCTTTTTCCTGCTAATCCTAGCATGATAAAGAAGATTCAAAGAGAGTGAGATGCCAGCTCCTTTCATTCAGTCAGTAGCTTCAAACATTTCTGGACGTTTTTCAATGGCAAAAATCAATGAATATTGTAAATGCACAAACAGTAATATCTCCACATTGCAAGGTGCAATTCTGAAATTTTTTGCTTTTTCCTGTTAATCCTAGCATGATAAAGAAGATTTAAAGAGAGTGAGATGCCAGCTCCTTTCATTCAGTCAGTAGCTTCAAACATTTCTGGTATATGAAAAACATGTTTTTCAATGGCAAAAATCAATGAATATTGTAAATGCACAAACAGTAATATCTCCACATTGCAAGGTGCAATTCTGAAATTTTTTGCTTTTTCCTGCTAATCCTAGCATGATAAAGAAGATTCAAAGAGAGTGAGATGCCAGCTCCTTTCATTCAGTCAGTAGCTTCAAACATTTCTGGTATATGAATAACATGATGTTTTTCAATGGCAAAAATCAATGAATATTGTAAATGCACAAACAGTAATATCTCCACATTGCAAGGTGCAATTCTGAAATTTTTTGCTTTTTCCTGCTAATCCTAGCATGATAAAGATGATTCAAAGAGAGTGAGATGCCAGCTCCTTTCATTCAGTCAGTAGCTTCAAACATTTCTGGACGTTTTTCAATGGCAAAAATCAATGAATATTGTAAATGCACAAACAGTAATATCTCCACATTGCAAGGTGCAATTCTGAAATTTTTTGCTTTTTCCTGTTAATCCTAGCATGATAAAGAAGATTCAAAGAGAGTGAGATGCCAGCTCCTTTCATTCAGTCAGTAGCTTCAAACATTTCTGGTATATGAAAAACATGTTTTTCAATGGCAAAAATCAATGAATATTGTAAATGCACAAACAGTAATATCTCCACATTGCAAGGTGCAATTCTGAAATTTTTTGCTTTTTCCTGCTAATCCTAGCATGATAAAGAAGATTCAAAGAGAGTGAGATGCCAGCTCCTTTCATTCAGTCAGTAGCTTCAAACATTTCTGGACGTTTTTCAATGGCAAAAATCAATGAATATTGTAAATGCACAAACAGTAATATCTCCACATTGCAAGGTGCAATTCTGAAATTTTTTGCTTTTTCCTGTTAATCCTAGCATGATAAAGAAGATTTAAAGAGAGTGAGATGCCAGCTCCTTTCATTCAGTCAGTAGCTTCAAACATTTCTGGACGTTTTTCAATGGCAAAAATCAATGAATATTGTAAATGCACAAACAGTAATATCTCCACATTGCAAGGTGCAATTCTGAAATTTTTTGCTTTTTCCTGTTAATCCTAGCATGATAAAGAAGATTCAAAGAGAGTGAGATGCCAGCTCCTTTCATTCAGTCAGTAGCTTCAAACATTTCTGGTATATGAAAAACAAGTTTTTCAATGGCAAAAATCAATGAATATTGTAAATGCACAAACAGTAATATCTCCACATTGCAAGGTGCAATTCTGAAATTTTTTGCTTTTTCCTGCTAATCCTAGCATGATAAAGAAGATTCAAAGAGAGTGAGATGCCAGCTCCTTTCATTCAGTCAGTAGCTTCAAACATTTCTGGTATATGAAAAACATGTTTTTCAATGGCAAAAATCAATGAATATTGTAAATGCACAAACAGTAATATCTCCACATTGCAAGGTGCAATTCTGAAATTTTTTGCTTTTTCCTGCTAATCCTAGCATGATAAAGAAGATTCAAAGAGAGTGAGATGCCAGCTCCTTTCATTCAGTAAGTAGCTTCAAACATTTCTGGTATATGAAAAACATGTTTTTCAATGGCAAAAATCAATGAATATTGTAAGTGCACAAACAGTAATATCTCCACATTGCAAGGTGCAATTCTGAAATTTTTTGCTTTTTCCTGCTAATCCTAGCATGATAAAGAAGA
Organism: Phyllobates terribilis; assembly: GCF_046119375.1. Lineage (NCBI taxonomy): Eukaryota > Metazoa > Chordata > Amphibia > Anura > Dendrobatidae > Phyllobates > Phyllobates terribilis. The sequence goes on along the minus strand of NW_027367964.1, from coordinate 35,825 downwards.
TTCAAAGAGAGTGAGATGCCAGCTCCTTTCATTCAGTCAGTAGCTTCAAACATTTCTGGACGTTTTTCAATGGCAAAAATCAATGAATATTGTAAATGCACAAACAGTAATATCTCCACATTGCAAGGTGCAATTCTGAAATTTTTTGCTTTTTCCTGTTAATCCTAGCATGATAAAGAAGATTCAAAGAGAGTGAGATGCCAGCTCCTTTCATTCAGTCAGTAGCTTCAAACATTTCTGGTATATGAAAAACATGTTTTTCAATGGCAAAAATCAATGAATATTGTAAATGCACAAACAGTAATATCTCCACATTGCAAGGTGCAATTCTGAAATTTTTAGCTTTTTCTTGTTAATCCTAGCATGATAAAGAAGATTCAAAGAGAGTGAGATGCCAGCTCCTTTCATTCAGTCAGTAGCTTCAAACATTTCTGGACGTTTTTCAATGGCAAAAATCAATGAATATTGTAAATGCACAAACAGTAATATCTCCACATTGCAAGGTGCAATTCTGAAATTTTTTGCTTTTTCCTGTTAATCCTAGCATGATAAAGAAGATTCAAAGAGAGTTAGATGCCAGCTCCTTTCATTCAGTCAGTAGCTTCAAACATTTCTGGTATATGAAAAACATGTTTTTCAATGGCAAAAATCAATGAATATTGTAAATGCACAAACAGTAATATCTCCACATTGCAAGGTGCAATTCTGAAATTTTTTGCTTTTTCCTGCTAATCCTAGCATGATAAAGAAGATTCAAAGAGAGTGAGATGCCAGCTCCTTTCATTCAGTCAGTAGCTTCAAACATTTCTGGACGTTTTTCAATGGCAAAAATCAATGAGTATTGTAAATGCACAAACAGTAATATCTCCACATTGCAAGGTGCAATTCTGAAATTTTTTGCTTTTTCCTGTTAATCCTAGCATGATAAAGAAGATTCAAAGAGAGTGAGATGCCAGCTCCTTTCATTCAGTCAGTAGCTTCAAACATTTCTGGTATATGAAAAACATGTTTTTCAATGGCAAAAATCAATGAATATTGTAAATGCACAAACAGTAATATCTCCACATTGCAAGGTGCAATTCTGAAATTTTTTGCTTTTTCCTGCTAATCCTAGCATGATAAAGAAGATTCAAAGAGAGTGAGATGCCAGCTCCTTTCATTCAGTCAGTAGCTTCAAACATTTCTGGACGTTTTTCAATGGCAAAAATCAATGAATATTGTAAATGCACAAACAGTAATATCTCCACATTGCAAGGTGCAATTCTGAAATTTTTTGCTTTTTCCTGTTAATCCTAGCATGATAAAGAAGATTTAAAGAGAGTGAGATGCCAGCTCCTTTCATTCAGTCAGTAGCTTCAAACATTTCTGGTATATGAAAAACATGTTTTTCAATGGCAAAAATCAATGAATATTGTAAATGCACAAACAGTAATATCTCCACATTGCAAGGTGCAATTCTGAAATTTTTTGCTTTTTCCTGCTAATCCTAGCATGATACAGAAGATTCAAAGAGAGTGAGATGCCAGCTCCTTTCATTCAGTCAGTAGCTTCAAACATTTCTGGTATATGAATAACATGATGTTTTTCAATGGCAAAAATCAATGAATATTGTAAATGCACAAACAGTAATATCTCCACATTGCAAGGTGCAATTCTGAAATTTTTTGCTTTTTCCTGCTAATCCTAGCATGATAAAGAAGATTCAAAGAGAGTGAGATGCCAGCTCCTTTCATTCAGTCAGTAGCTTCAAACATTTCTGGACGTTTTTCAATGGCAAAAATCAATGAATATTGTAAATGCACAAACAGTAATATCTCCACATTGCAAGGTGCAATTCTGAAATTTTTTGCTTTTTCCTGTTAATCCTAGCATGATAAAGAAGATTTAAAGAGAGTGAGATGCCAGCTCCTTTCATTCAGTCAGTAGCTTCAAACATTTCTGGACGTTTTTCAATGGCAAAAATCAATGAATATTGTAAATGCACAAACAGTAATATCTCCACATTGCAAGGTGCAATTCTGAAATTTTTTGCTTTTTCCTGTTAATCCTAGCATGATAAAGAAGATTCAAAGAGAGTGAGATGCCAGCTCCTTTCATTCAGTCAGTAGCTTCAAACATTTCTGGTATATGAAAAACAAGTTTTTCAATGGCAAAAATCAATGAATATTGTAAATGCACAAACAGTAATATCTCCACATTGCAAGGTGCATTTCTGAAATTTTTTGCTTTTTCCTGCTAATCCTAGCATGATAAAGAAGATTCAAAGAGAGTGAGATGCCAGCTCCTTTCATTCAGTCAGTAGCTTCAAACATTTCTGGTATATGAAAAACATGTTTTTCAATGGCAAAAATCAATGAATATTGTAAATGCACAAACAGTAATATCTCCACATTGCAAGGTGCAATTCTGAAATTTTTTGCTTTTTCCTGCTAATCCTAGCATGATAAAGAAGATTCAAAGAGAGTGAGATGCCAGCTCCTTTCATTCAGTAAGTAGCTTCAAACATTTCTGGTATATGAAAAACATGTTTTTCAATGGCAAAAATCAATGAATATTGTAAGTGCACAAACAGTAATATCTCCACATTGCAAGGTGCAATTCTGAAATTTTTTGCTTTTTCCTGCTAATCCTAGCATGATAAAGAAGATTCAAAGAGAGTGAGATGCCAGCTCCTTTCATTCAGTCAGTAGCTTCAAACATTTCTGGTATATGAAAAACATGTTTTTCAATGGCAAAAATCAATGAATATTGTAAATGCACAAACAGTAATATCTCCACATTGCAAGGTGCAATTCTGAAATTTTTAGCTTTTTCTTGTTAATCCTAGCATGATAAAGAAGATTCAAAGAGAGTGAGATGCCAGCTCCTTTCATTCAGTCAGTAGCTTCAAACATTTCTGGACGTTTTTCAATGGCAAAAATCAATGAATATTGTAAATGCACAAACAGTAATATCTCCACATTGCAAGGTGCAATTCTGAAATTTTTTGCTTTTTCCTGTTAATCCTAGCATGATAAAGAAGATTCAAAGAGAGTGAGATGCCAGCTCCTTTCATTCAGTCAGTAGCTTCAAACATTTCTGGTATATGAAAAACATGTTTTTCAATGGCAAAAATCAATGAATATTGTAAATGCACAAACAGTAATATCTCCACATTGCAAGGTGCAATTCTGAAATTTTTTGCTTTTTCCTGCTAATCCTAGCATGATAAAGAAGATTCAAAGAGAGTGAGATGCCAGCTCCTTTCATTCAGTCAGTAGCTTCAAACATTCTGGTATATGAAAAACATGTTTTTCAATGGCAAAAATCAATGAATATTGTAAATGCACAAACAGTAATATCTCCACATTGCAAGGTGCAATTCTGAAATTTTTTGCTTTTTCCTGTTAATCCTAGCATGATAAAGAAGATTCAAAGAGAGTGAGATGCCAGCTCCTTTCATTCAGTCAGTAGCTTCAAACATTTCTGGTATATGAAAAACATGTTTTTCAATGGCAAAAATCAATGAATATTGTAAATGCACAAACAGTAATATCTCCACATTGCAAGGTGCAATTCTGAAATTTTTTGCTTTTTCCTGCTAATCCTAGCATGATAAAGAAGATTCAAAGAGAGTGAGATGCCAGCTCCTTTCATTCAGTCAGTAGCTTCAAACATTTCTGGACGTTTTTCAATGGCAAAAATCAATGAATATTGTAAATGCACAAACAGTAATATCTCCACATTGCAAGGTGCAATTCTGAAATTTTTTGCTTTTTCCTGTTAATCCTAGCATGATAAAGAAGATTCAAAGAGAGTGAGATGCCAGCTCCTTTCATTCAGTCAGTAGCTTCAAACATTTCTGGTATATGAAAAACATGTTTTTCAATGGCAAAAATCAATGAATATTGTAAATGCACAAACAGTAATATCTCCACATTGCAAGGTGCAATTCTGAAATTTTTAGCTTTTTCTTGTTAATCCTAGCATGATAAAGAAGATTCAAAGAGAGTGAGATGCCAGCTCCTTTCATTCAGTCAGTAGCTTCAAACATTTCTGGACGTTTTTCAATGGCAAAAATCAATGAATATTGTAAATGCACAAACAGTAATATCTCCACATTGCAAGGTGCAATTCTGAAATTTTTTGCTTTTTCCTGTTAATCCTAGCATGATAAAGAAGATTCAAAGAGAGTGAGATGCCAGCTCCTTTCATTCAGTCAGTAGCTTCAAACATTTCTGGTATATGAAAAACATGTTTTTCAATGGCAAAAATCAATGAATATTGTAAATGCACAAACAGTAATATCTCCACATTGCAAGGTGCAATTCTGAAATTTTTTGCTTTTTCCTGCTAATCCTAGCATGATAAAGAAGATTCAAAGAGAGTGAGATGCCAGCTCCTTTCATTCAGTCAGTAGCTTCAAACATTTCTGGTATATGAAAAACATGTTTTTCAATGGCAAAAATCAATGAATATTGTAAATGCACAAACAGTAATATCTCCACATTGCAAGGTGCAATTCTGAAATTTTTTGCTTTTTCCTGCTAATCCTAGCATGATAAAGAAGATTCAAAGAGAGTGAGATGCCAGCTCCTTTCATTCAGTCAGTAGCTTCAAACATTTCTGGACGTTTTTCAATGGCAAAAATCAATGAATATTGTAAATGCACAAACAGTAATATCTCCACATTGCAAGGTGCAATTCTGAAATTTTTTGCTTTTTCCTGTTAATCCTAGCATGATAAAGAAGATTCAAAGAGAGTGAGATGCCAGCTCCTTTCATTCAGTCAGTAGCTTCAAACATTTCTGGTATATGAAAAACATGTTTTTCAATGGCAAAAATCAATGAATATTGTAAATGCACAAACAGTAATATCTCCACATTGCAAGGTGCAATTCTGAAATTTTTTGCTTTTTCCTGCTAATCCTAGCATGATAAAGAAGATTCAAAGAGAGTGAGATGCCAGCTCCTTTCATTCAGTCAGTAGCTTCAAACATTTCTGGACGTTTTTCAATGGCAAAAATCAATGAATATTGTAAATGCACAAACAGTAATATCTCCACATTGCAAGGTGCAATTCTGAAATTTTTTGCTTTTTCCTGTTAATCCTAGCATGATAAAGAAGATTTAAAGAGAGTGAGATGCCAGCTCCTTTCATTCAGTCAGTAGCTTCAAACATTTCTGGTATATGAAAAACATGTTTTTCAATGGCAAAAATCAATGAATATTGTAAATGCACAAACAGTAATATCTCCACATTGCAAGGTGCAATTCTGAAATTTTTTGCTTTTTCCTGCTAATCCTAGCATGATAAAGAAGATTCAAAGAGAGTGAGATGCCAGCTCCTTTCATTCAGTCAGTAGCTTCAAACATTTCTGGTATATGAATAACATGATGTTTTTCAATGGCAAAAATCAATGAATATTGTAAATGCACAAACAGTAATATCTCCACATTGCAAGGTGCAATTCTGAAATTTTTTGCTTTTTCCTGCTAATCCTAGCATGATAAAGAAGATTCAAAGAGAGTGAGATGCCAGCTCCTTTCATTCAGTCAGTAGCTTCAAACATTTCTGGACGTTTTTCAATGGCAAAAATCAATGAATATTGTAAATGCACAAACAGTAATATCTCCACATTGCAAGGTGCAATTCTGAAATTTTTTGCTTTTTCCTGTTAATCCTAGCATGATAAAGAAGATTCAAAGAGAGTGAGATGCCAGCTCCTTTCATTCAGTCAGTAGCTTCAAACATTTCTGGTATATGAAAAACATGTTTTTCAATGGCAAAAATCAATGAATATTGTAAATGCACAAACAGTAATATCTCCACATTGCAAGGTGCAATTCTGAAATTTTTTGCTTTTTCCTGCTAATCCTAGCATGATAAAGAAGATTCAAAGAGAGTGAGATGCCAGCTCCTTTCATTCAGTCAGTAGCTTCAAACATTTCTGGACGTTTTTCAATGGCAAAAATCAATGAATATTGTAAATGCACAAACAGTAATATCTCCACATTGCAAGGTGCAATTCTGAAATTTTTTGCTTTTTCCTGTTAATCCTAGCATGATAAAGAAGATTTAAAGAGAGTGAGATGCCAGCTCCTTTCATTCAGTCAGTAGCTTCAAACATTTCTGGACGTTTTTCAATGGCAAAAATCAATGAATATTGTAAATGCACAAACAGTAATATCTCCACATTGCAAGGTGCAATTCTGAAATTTTTTGCTTTTTCCTGTTAATCCTAGCATGATAAAGAAGATTCAAAGAGAGTGAGATGCCAGCTCCTTTCATTCAGTCAGTAGCTTCAAACATTTCTGGTATATGAAAAACAAGTTTTTCAATGGCAAAAATCAATGAATATTGTAAATGCACAAACAGTAATATCTCCACATTGCAAGGTGCAATTCTGAAATTTTTTGCTTTTTCCTGCTAATCCTAGCATGATAAAGAAGATTCAAAGAGAGTGAGATGCCAGCTCCTTTCATTCAGTCAGTAGCTTCAAACATTTCTGGTATATGAAAAACATGTTTTTCAATGGCAAAAATCAATGAATATTGTAAATGCACAAACAGTAATATCTCCACATTGCAAGGTGCAATTCTGAAATTTTTTGCTTTTTCCTGCTAATCCTAGCATGATAAAGAAGATTCAAAGAGAGTGAGATGCCAGCTCCTTTCATTCAGTAAGTAGCTTCAAACATTTCTGGTATATGAAAAACATGTTTTTCAATGGCAAAAATCAATGAATATTGTAAGTGCACAAACAGTAATATCTCCACATTGCAAGGTGCAATTCTGAAATTTTTTGCTTTTTCCTGCTAATCCTAGCATGATAAAGAAGATTCAAAGAGAGTGAGATGCCAGCTCCTTTCATTCAGTCAGTAGCTTCAAACATTTCTGGACGTTTTTCAATGGCAAAAATCAATGAATATTGTAAATGCACAAACAGTAATATCTCCACATTGCAAGGTGCAATTCTGAAATTTTTTGCTTTTTCCTGTTAATCCTAGCATGATAAAGAAGATTCAAAGAGAGTGAGATGCCAGCTCCTTTCATTCAGTCAGTAGCTTCAAACATTTCTGGTATATGAAAAACATGTTTTTCAATGGCAAAAATCAATGAATATTGTAAATGCACAAACAGTAATATCTCCACATTGCAAGGTGCAATTCTGAAATTTTTAGCTTTTTCTTGTTAATCCTAGCATGATAAAGAAGATTCAAAGAGAGTGAGATGCCAGCTCCTTTCATTCAGTCAGTAGCTTCAAACATTTCTGGACGTTTTTCAATGGCAAAAATCAATGAATATTGTAAATGCACAAACAGTAATATCTCCACATTGCAAGGTGCAATTCTGAAATTTTTTGCTTTTTCCTGTTAATCCTAGCATGATAAAGAAGATTCAAAGAGAGTGAGATGCCAGCTCCTTTCATTCAGTCAGTAGCTTCAAACATTTCTGGTATATGAAAAACATGTTTTTCAATGGCAAAAATCAATGAATATTGTAAATGCACAAACAGTAATATCTCCACATTGCAAGGTGCAATTCTGAAATTTTTTGCTTTTTCCTGCTAATCCTAGCATGATAAAGAAGATTCAAAGAGAGTGAGATGCCAGCTCCTTTCATTCAGTCAGTAGCTTCAAACATTTCTGGACGTTTTTCAATGGCAAAAATCAATGAATATTGTAAATGCACAAACAGTAATATCTCCACATTGCAAGGTGCAATTCTGAAATTTTTTGCTTTTTCCTGTTAATCCTAGCATGATAAAGAACATTCAAAGAGAGTGAGATGCCAGCTCCTTTCATTCAGTCAGTAGCTTCAAACATTTCTGGTATATGAAAAACATGTTTTTCAATGGCAAAAATCAATGAATATTGTAAATGCACAAACAGTAATATCTCCACATTGCAAGGTGCAATTCTGAAATTTTTTGCTTTTTCCTGCTAATCCTAGCATGATAAAGAAGATTCAAAGAGAGTGAGATGCCAGCTCCTTTCATTCAGTCAGTAGCCTCAAACATTTCTGGACGTTTTTCAATGGCAAAAATCAATGAATATTGTAAATGCACAAACAGTAATATCTCCACATTGCAAGGTGCAATTCTGAAATTTTTTGCTTTTTCCTGTTAATCCTAGCATGATAAAGAAGATTTAAAGAGAGTGAGATGCCAGCTCCTTTCATTCAGTCAGTAGCTTCAAACATTTCTGGTATATGAAAAACATGTTTTTCAATGGCAAAAATCAATGAATATTGTAAATGCACAAACAGTAATATCTCCACATTGCAAGGTGCAATTCTGAAATTTTTTGCTTTTTCCTGCTAATCCTAGCATGATAAAGAAGATTCAAAGAGAGTGAGATGCCAGCTCCTTTCATTCAGTCAGTAGCTTCAAACATTTCTGGTATATGAATAACATGATGTTTTTCAATGGCAAAAATCAATGAATATTGTAAATGCACAAACAGTAATATCTCCACATTGCAAGGTGCAATTCTGAAATTTTTTGCTTTTTCCTGCTAATCCTAGCATGATAAAGAAGATTCAAAGAGAGTGAGATGCCAGCTCCTTTCATTCAGTCAGTAGCTTCAAACATTTCTGGACGTTTTTCAATGGCAAAAATCAATGAATATTGTAAATGCACAAACAGTAATATCTCCACATTGCAAGGTGCAATTCTGAAATTTTTTGCTTTTTCCTGTTAATCCTAGCATGATAAAGAAGATTCAAAGAGAGTGAGATGCCAGCTCCTTTCATTCAGTCAGTAGCTTCAAACATTTCTGGTATATGAAAAACATGTTTTTCAATGGCAAAAATCAATGAATATTGTAAATGCACAAACAGTAATATCTCCACATTGCAAGGTGCAATTCTGAAATTTTTTGCTTTTTCCTGCTAATCCTAGCATGATAAAGAAGATTCAAAGAGAGTGAGATGCCAGCTCCTTTCATTCAGTCAGTAGCTTCAAACATTTCTGGACGTTTTTCAATGGCAAAAATCAATGAATATTGTAAATGCACAAACAGTAATATCTCCACATTGCAAGGTGCAATTCTGAAATTTTTTGCTTTTTCCTGTTAATCCTAGCATGATAAAGAAGATTCAAAGAGAGTGAGATGCCAGCTCCTTTCATTCAGTCAGTAGCTTCAAACATTTCTGGTATATGAAAAACATGTTTTTCAATGGCAAAAATCAATGAATATTGTAAATGCACAAACAGTAATATCTCCACATTGCAAGGTGCAATTCTGAAATTTTTTGCTTTTTCCTGCTAATCCTAGCATGATAAAGAAGATTCAAAGAGAGTGAGATGCCAGCTCCTTTCATTCAGTAAGTAGCTTCAAACATTTCTGGTATATGAAAAACATGTTTTTCAATGGCAAAAATCAATGAATATTGTAAGTGCACAAACAGTAATATCTCCACATTGCAAGGTGCAATTCTGAAATTTTTTGCTTTTTCCTGCTAATCCTAGCATGATAAAGAAGATTCAAAGAGAGTGAGATGCCAGCTCCTTTCATTCAGTCAGTAGCTTCAAACATTTCTGGACGTTTTTCAATGGCAAAAATCAATGAATATTGTAAATGCACAAACAGTAATATCTCCACATTGCAAGGTGCAATTCTGAAATTTTTTGCTTTTTCCTGTTAATCCTAGCATGATAAAGAAGATTCAAAGAGAGTGAGATGCCAGCTCCTTTCATTCAGTCAGTAGCTTCAAACATTTCTGGTATATGAAAAACATGTTTTTCAATGGCAAAAATCAATGAATATTGTAAATGCACAAACAGTAATATCTCCACATTGCAAGGTGCAATTCTGAAATTTTTAGCTTTTTCTTGTTAATCCTAGCATGATAAAGAAGATTCAAAGAGAGTGAGATGCCAGCTCCTTTCATTCAGTCAGTAGCTTCAAACATTTCTGGACGTTTTTCAATGGCAAAAATCAATGAATATTGTAAATGCACAAACAGTAATATCTCCACATTGCAAGGTGCAATTCTGAAATTTTTTGCTTTTTCCTGTTAATCCTAGCATGATAAAGAAGATTCAAAGAGAGTGAGATGCCAGCTCCTTTCATTCAGTCAGTAGCTTCAAACATTTCTGGTATATGAAAAACATGTTTTTCAATGGCAAAAATCAATGAATATTGTAAATGCACAAACAGTAATATCTCCACATTGCAAGGTGCAATTCTGAAATTTTTTGCTTTTTCCTGCTAATCCTAGCATGATAAAGAAGATTCAAAGAGAGTGAGATGCCAGCTCCTTTCATTCAGTCAGTAGCTTCAAACATTTCTGGTATATGAAAAACATGTTTTTCAATGGCAAAAATCAATGAATATTGTAAATGCACAAACAGTAATATCTCCACATTGCAAGGTGCAATTCTGAAATTTTTTGCTTTTTCCTGCTAATCCTAGCATGATAAAGAAGATTCAAAGAGAGTGAGATGCCAGCTCCTTTCATTCAGTCAGTAGCCTCAAACATTTCTGGACGTTTTTCAATGGCAAAAATCAATGAATATTGTAAATGCACAAACAGTAATATCTCCACATTGCAAGGTGCAATTCTGAAATTTTTTGCTTTTTCCTGTTAATCCTAGCATGATAAAGAAGATTTAAAGAGAGTGAGATGCCAGCTCCTTTCATTCAGTCAGTAGCTTCAAACATTTCTGGTATATGAAAAACATGTTTTTCAATGGCAAAAATCAATGAATATTGTAAATGCACAAACAGTAATATCTCCACATTGCAAGGTGCAATTCTGAAATTTTTTGCTTTTTCCTGCTAATCCTAGCATGATAAAGAAGATTCAAAGAGAGTGAGATGCCAGCTCCTTTCATTCAGTCAGTAGCTTCAAACATTTCTGGTATATGAATAACATGATGTTTTTCAATGGCAAAAATCAATGAATATTGTAAATGCACAAACAGTAATATCTCCACATTGCAAGGTGCAATTCTGAAATTTTTTGCTTTTTCCTGCTAATCCTAGCATGATAAAGAAGATTCAAAGAGAGTGAGATGCCAGCTCCTTTCATTCAGTCAGTAGCTTCAAACATTTCTGGACGTTTTTCAATGGCAAAAATCAATGAATATTGTAAATGCACAAACAGTAATATCTCCACATTGCAAGGTGCAATTCTGAAATTTTTTGCTTTTTCCTGTTAATCCTAGCATGATAAAGAAGATTCAAAGAGAGTGAGATGCCAGCTCCTTTCATTCAGTCAGTAGCTTCAAACATTTCTGGTATATGAAAAACATGTTTTTCAATGGCAAAAATCAATGAATATTGTAAATGCACAAACAGTAATATCTCCACATTGCAAGGTGCAATTCTGAAATTTTTTGCTTTTTCCTGCTAATCCTAGCATGATAAAGAAGATTCAAAGAGAGTGAGATGCCAGCTCCTTTCATTCAGTCAGTAGCTTCAAACATTTCTGGACGTTTTTCAATGGCAAAAATAAATGAATATTGTAAATGCACAAACAGTAATATCTCCACATTGCAAGGTGCAATTCTGAAATTTTTTGCTTTTTCCTGTTAATCCTAGCATGATAAAGAAGATTCAAAGAGAGTGAGATGCCAGCTCCTTTCATTCAGTCAGTAGCTTCAAACATTTCTGGTATATGAAAAACAAGTTTTTCAATGGCAAAAATCAATGAATATTGTAAATGCACAAACAGTAATATCTCCACATTGCAAGGTGCAATTCTGAAATTTTTTGCTTTTTCCTGCTAATCCTAGCATGATAAAGAAGATTCAAAGAGAGTGAGATGCCAGCTCCTTTCATTCAGTCAGTAGCTTCAAACATTTCTGGTATATGAAAAACATGTTTTTCAATGGCAAAAATCAATGAATATTGTAAATGCACAAACAGTAATATCTCCACATTGCAAGGTGCAATTCTGAAATTTTTTGCTTTTTCCTGCTAATCCTAGCATGATAAAGAAGATTCAAAGAGAGTGAGATGCCAGCTCCTTTCATTCAGTCAGTAGCTTCAAACATTTCTGGTATATGAAAAACATGTTTTTCAATGGCAAAAATCAATGAATATTGTAAATGCACAAACAGTAATATCTCCACATTGCAAGGTGCAATTCTGAAATTTTTAGCTTTTTCTTGTTAATCCTAGCATGATAAAGAAGATTCAAAGAGAGTGAGATGCCAGCTCCTTTCATTCAGTCAGTAGCTTCAAACATTTCTGGACGTTTTTCAATGGCAAAAATCAATGAATATTGTAAATGCACAAACAGTAATATCTCCACATTGCAAGGTGCAATTCTGAAATTTTTTGCTTTTTCCTGTTAATCCTAGCATGATAAAGAAGATTCAAAGAGAGTGAGATGCCAGCTCCTTTCATTCAGTCAGTAGCTTCAAACATTTCTGGTATATGAAAAACATGTTTTTCAATGGCAAAAATCAATGAATATTGTAAATGCACAAACAGTAATATCTCCACATTGCAAGGTGCAATTCTGAAATTTTTTGCTTTTTCCTGCTAATCCTAGCATGATAAAGAAGATTCAAAGAGAGTGAGATGCCAGCTCCTTTCATTCAGTCAGTAGCTTCAAACATTTCTGGACGTTTTTCAATGGCAAAAATCAATGAATATTGTAAATGCACAAACAGTAATATCTCCACATTGCAAGGTGCAATTCTGAAATTTTTTGCTTTTTCCTGTTAATCCTAGCATGATAAAGAAGATTCAAAGAGAGTGAGATGCCAGCTCCTTTCATTCAGTCAGTAGCTTCAAACATTTCTGGTATATGAAAAACATGTTTTTCAATGGCAAAAATCAATGAATATTGTAAATGCACAAACAGTAATATCTCCACATTGCAAGGTGCAATTCTGAAATTTTTTGCTTTTTCCTGTTAATCCTAGCATGATAAAGAAGATTCAAAGAGAGTGAGATGCCAGCTCCTTTCATTCAGTCAGTAGCTTCAAACATTTCTGGTATATGAAAAACATGTTTTTCAATGGCAAAAATCAATGAATATTGTAAATGCACAAACAGTAATATCTCCACATTGCAAGGTGCAATTCTGAAATTTTTTGCTTTTTCCTGCTAATCCTAGCATGATAAAGAAGATTCAAAGAGAGTGAGATGCCAGCTCCTTTCATTCAGTCAGTAGCTTCAAACATTTCTGGTATATGAAAAACATGTTTTTCAATGGCAAAAATCAATGAATATTGTAAATGCACAAACAGTAATATCTCCACATTGCAAGGTGCAATTCTGAAATTTTTTGCTTTTTCCTGTTAATCCTAGCATGATAAAGAAGATTCAAAGAGAGTGAGATGCCAGCTCCTTTCATTCAGTCAGTAGCTTCAAACATTTCTGGTATATGAAAAACATGTTTTTCAATGGCAAAAATCAATGAATATTGTAAATGCACAAACAGTAATATCTCCACATTGCAAGGTGCAATTCTGAAATTTTTTGCTTTTTCCTGCTAATCCTAGCATGATAAAGAAGATTCAAAGAGAGTGAGATGCCAGCTCCTTTCATTCAGTCAGTAGCTTCAAACATTTCTGGACGTTTTTCAATGGCAAAAATCAATGAATATTGTAAATGCACAAACAGTAATATCTCCACATTGCAAGGTGCAATTCTGAAATTTTTTGCTTTTTCCTGTTAATCCTAGCATGATAAAGAAGATTCAAAGAGAGTGAGATGCCAGCTCCTTTCATTCAGTCAGTAGCTTCAAACATTTCTGGTATATGAAAAACATGTTTTTCAATGGCAAAAATCAATGAATATTGTAAATGCACAAACAGTAATATCTCCACATTGCAAGGTGCAATTCTGAAATTTTTTGCTTTTTCCTGCTAATCCTAGCATGATAAAGAAGATTCAAAGAGAGTGAGATGCCAGCTCCTTTCATTCAGTAAGTAGCTTCAAACATTTCTGGTATATGAAAAACATGTTTTTCAATGGCAAAAATCAATGAATATTGTAAGTGCACAAACAGTAATATCTCCACATTGCAAGGTGCAATTCTGAAATTTTTTGCTTTTTCCTGCTAATCCTAGCATGATAAAGAAGATTCAAAGAGAGTGAGATGCCAGCTCCTTTCATTCAGTCAGTAGCTTCAAACATTTCTGGTATATGAAAAACATGTTTTTCAATGGCAAAAATCAATGAATATTGTAAATGCACAAACAGTAATATCTCCACATTGCAAGGTGCAATTCTGAAATTTTTAGCTTTTTCTTGTTAATCCTAGCATGATAAAGAAGATTCAAAGAGAGTGAGATGCCAGCTCCTTTCATTCAGTCAGTAGCTTCAAACATTTCTGGACGTTTTTCAATGGCAAAAATCAATGAATATTGTAAATGCACAAACAGTAATATCTCCACATTGCAAGGTGCAATTCTGAAATTTTTTGCTTTTTCCTGTTAATCCTAGCATGATAAAGAAGATTCAAAGAGAGTGAGATGCCAGCTCCTTTCATTCAGTCAGTAGCTTCAAACATTTCTGGTATATGAAAAACATGTTTTTCAATGGCAAAAATCAATGAATATTGTAAATGCACAAACAGTAATATCTCCACATTGCAAGGTGCAATTCTGAAATTTTTTGCTTTTTCCTGCTAATCCTAGCATGATAAAGAAGATTCAAAGAGAGTGAGATGCCAGCTCCTTTCATTCAGTCAGTAGCTTCAAACATTTCTGGTATATGAAAAACATGTTTTTCAATGGCAAAAATCAATGAATATTGTAAATGCACAAACAGTAATATCTCCACATTGCAAGGTGCAATTCTGAAATTTTTTGCTTTTTCCTGCTAATCCTAGCATGATAAAGAAGATTCAAAGAGAGTGAGATGCCAGCTCCTTTCATTCAGTCAGTAGCCTCAAACATTTCTGGACGTTTTTCAATGGCAAAAATCAATGAATATTGTAAATGCACAAACAGTAATATCTCCACATTGCAAGGTGCAATTCTGAAATTTTTTGCTTTTTCCTGTTAATCCTAGCATGATAAAGAAGATTTAAAGAGAGTGAGATGCCAGCTCCTTTCATTCAGTCAGTAGCTTCAAACATTTCTGGTATATGAAAAACATGTTTTTCAATGGCAAAAATCAATGAATATTGTAAATGCACAAACAGTAATATCTCCACATTGCAAGGTGCAATTCTGAAATTTTTTGCTTTTTCCTGCTAATCCTAGCATGATAAAGAAGATTCAAAGAGAGTGAGATGCCAGCTCCTTTCATTCAGTCAGTAGCTTCAAACATTTCTGGTATATGAATAACATGATGTTTTTCAATGGCAAAAATCAATGAATATTGTAAATGCACAAACAGTAATATCTCCACATTGCAAGGTGCAATTCTGAAATTTTTTGCTTTTTCCTGCTAATCCTAGCATGATAAAGAAGATTCAAAGAGAGTGAGATGCCAGCTCCTTTCATTCAGTCAGTAGCTTCAAACATTTCTGGACGTTTTTCAATGGCAAAAATCAATGAATATTGTAAATGCACAAACAGTAATATCTCCACATTGCAAGGTGCAATTCTGAAATTTTTTGCTTTTTCCTGTTAATCCTAGCATGATAAAGAAGATTCAAAGAGAGTGAGATGCCAGCTCCTTTCATTCAGTCAGTAGCTTCAAACATTTCTGGTATATGAAAAACATGTTTTTCAATGGCAAAAATCAATGAATATTGTAAATGCACAAACAGTAATATCTCCACATTGCAAGGTGCAATTCTGAAATTTTTTGCTTTTTCCTGCTAATCCTAGCATGATAAAGAAGATTCAAAGAGAGTGAGATGCCAGCTCCTTTCATTCAGTCAGTAGCTTCAAACATTTCTGGACGTTTTTCAATGGCAAAAATAAATGAATATTGTAAATGCACAAACAGTAATATCTCCACATTGCAAGGTGCAATTCTGAAATTTTTTGCTTTTTCCTGTTAATCCTAGCATGATAAAGAAGATTCAAAGAGAGTGAGATGCCAGCTCCTTTCATTCAGTCAGTAGCTTCAAACATTTCTGGTATATGAAAAACAAGTTTTTCAATGGCAAAAATCAATGAATATTGTAAATGCACAAACAGTAATATCTCCACATTGCAAGGTGCAATTCTGAAATTTTTTGCTTTTTCCTGCTAATCCTAGCATGATAAAGAAGATTCAAAGAGAGTGAGATGCCAGCTCCTTTCATTCAGTCAGTAGCTTCAAACATTTCTGGTATATGAAAAACATGTTTTTCAATGGCAAAAATCAATGAATATTGTAAATGCACAAACAGTAATATCTCCACATTGCAAGGTGCAATTCTGAAATTTTTTGCTTTTTCCTGCTAATCCTAGCATGATAAAGAAGATTCAAAGAGAGTGAGATGCCAGCTCCTTTCATTCAGTCAGTAGCTTCAAACATTTCTGGTATATGAAAAACATGTTTTTCAATGGCAAAAATCAATGAATATTGTAAATGCACAAACAGTAATATCTCCACATTGCAAGGTGCAATTCTGAAATTTTTAGCTTTTTCTTGTTAATCCTAGCATGATAAAGAAGATTCAAAGAGAGTGAGATGCCAGCTCCTTTCATTCAGTCAGTAGCTTCAAACATTTCTGGACGTTTTTCAATGGCAAAAATCAATGAATATTGTAAATGCACAAACAGTAATATCTCCACATTGCAAGGTGCAATTCTGAAATTTTTTGCTTTTTCCTGTTAATCCTAGCATGATAAAGAAGATTCAAAGAGAGTGAGATGCCAGCTCCTTTCATTCAGTCAGTAGCTTCAAACATTTCTGGTATATGAAAAACATGTTTTTCAATGGCAAAAATCAATGAATATTGTAAATGCACAAACAGTAATATCTCCACATTGCAAGGTGCAATTCTGAAATTTTTTGCTTTTTCCTGCTAATCCTAGCATGATAAAGAAGATTCAAAGAGAGTGAGATGCCAGCTCCTTTCATTCAGTCAGTAGCTTCAAACATTTCTGGTATATGAAAAACATGTTTTTCAATGGCAAAAATCAATGAATATTGTAAATGCACAAACAGTAATATCTCCACATTGCAAGGTGCAATTCTGAAATTTTTTGCTTTTTCCTGTTAATCCTAGCATGATAAAGAAGATTCAAAGAGAGTGAGATGCCAGCTCCTTTCATTCAGTCAGTAGCTTCAAACATTTCTGGTATATGAAAAACATGTTTTTCAATGGCAAAAATCAATGAATATTGTAAATGCACAAACAGTAATATCTCCACATTGCAAGGTGCAATTCTGAAATTTTTTGCTTTTTCCTGCTAATCCTAGCATGATAAAGAAGATTCAAAGAGAGTGAGATGCCAGCTCCTTTCATTCAGTCAGTAGCTTCAAACATTTCTGGACGTTTTTCAATGGCAAAAATCAATGAATATTGTAAATGCACAAACAGTAATATCTCCACATTGCAAGGTGCAATTCTGAAATTTTTTGCTTTTTCCTGTTAATCCTAGCATGATAAAGAAGATTCAAAGAGAGTGAGATGCCAGCTCCTTTCATTCAGTCAGTAGCTTCAAACATTTCTGGTATATGAAAAACATGTTTTTCAATGGCAAAAATCAATGAATATTGTAAATGCACAAACAGTAATATCTCCACATTGCAAGGTGCAATTCTGAAATTTTTTGCTTTTTCCTGTTAATCCTAGCATGATAAAGAAGATTCAAAGAGAGTGAGATGCCAGCTCCTTTCATTCAGTCAGTAGCTTCAAACATTTCTGGTATATGAAAAACATGTTTTTCAATGGCAAAAATCAATGAATATTGTAAATGCACAAACAGTAATATCTCCACATTGCAAGGTGCAATTCTGAAATTTTTTGCTTTTTCCTGCTAATCCTAGCATGATAAAGAAGATTCAAAGAGAGTGAGATGCCAGCTCCTTTCATTCAGTCAGTAGCTTCAAACATTTCTGGTATATGAAAAACATGTTTTTCAATGGCAAAAATCAATGAATATTGTAAATGCACAAACAGTAATATCTCCACATTGCAAGGTGCAATTCTGAAATTTTTTGCTTTTTCCTGTTAATCCTAGCATGATAAAGAAGATTCAAAGAGAGTGAGATGCCAGCTCCTTTCATTCAGTCAGTAGCTTCAAACATTTCTGGTATATGAAAAACATGTTTTTCAATGGCAAAAATCAATGAATATTGTAAATGCACAAACAGTAATATCTCCACATTGCAAGGTGCAATTCTGAAATTTTTTGCTTTTTCCTGCTAATCCTAGCATGATAAAGAAGATTCAAAGAGAGTGAGATGCCAGCTCCTTTCATTCAGTCAGTAGCTTCAAACATTTCTGGACGTTTTTCAATGGCAAAAATCAATGAATATTGTAAATGCACAAACAGTAATATCTCCACATTGCAAGGTGCAATTCTGAAATTTTTTGCTTTTTCCTGTTAATCCTAGCATGATAAAGAAGATTCAAAGAGAGTGAGATGCCAGCTCCTTTCATTCAGTCAGTAGCTTCAAACATTTCTGGTATATGAAAAACATGTTTTTCAATGGCAAAAATCAATGAATATTGTAAATGCACAAACAGTAATATCTCCACATTGCAAGGTGCAATTCTGAAATTTTTTGCTTTTTCCTGCTAATCCTAGCATGATAAAGAAGATTCAAAGAGAGTGAGATGCCAGCTCCTTTCATTCAGTAAGTAGCTTCAAACATTTCTGGTATATGAAAAACATGTTTTTCAATGGCAAAAATCAATGAATATTGTAAGTGCACAAACAGTAATATCTCCACATTGCAAGGTGCAATTCTGAAATTTTTTGCCTTTTCCTGCTAATCCTAGCATGATAAAGAAGATTCAAAGAGAGTGAGATGCCAGCTCCTTTCATTCAGTCAGTAGCTTCAAACATTTCTGGTATATGAAAAACATGTTTTTCAATGGCAAAAATCAATGAATATTGTAAATGCACAAACAGTAATATCTCCACATTGCAAGGTGCAATTCTGAAATTTTTAGCTTTTTCTTGTTAATCCTAGCATGATAAAGAAGATTCAAAGAGAGTGAGATGCCAGCTCCTTTCATTCAGTCAGTAGCTTCAAACATTTCTGGACGTTTTTCAATGGCAAAAATCAATGAATATTGTAAATGCACAAACAGTAATATCTCCACATTGCAAGGTGCAATTCTGAAATTTTTTGCTTTTTCCTGTTAATCCTAGCATGATAAAGAAGATTCAAAGAGAGTGAGATGCCAGCTCCTTTCATTCAGTCAGTAGCTTCAAACATTTCTGGTATATGAAAAACATGTTTTTCAATGGCAAAAATCAATGAATATTGTAAATGCACAAACAGTAATATCTCCACATTGCAAGGTGCAATTCTGAAATTTTTTGCTTTTTCCTGCTAATCCTAGCATGATAAAGAAGATTCAAAGAGAGTGAGATGCCAGCTCCTTTCATTCAGTCAGTAGCTTCAAACATTTCTGGTATATGAAAAACATGTTTTTCAATGGCAAAAATCAATGAATATTGTAAATGCACAAACAGTAATATCTCCACATTGCAAGGTGCAATTCTGAAATTTTTTGCTTTTTCCTGTTAATCCTAGCATGATAAAGAAGATTCAAAGAGAGTGAGATGCCAGCTCCTTTCATTCAGTCAGTAGCTTCAAACATTTCTGGTATATGAAAAACATGTTTTTCAATGGCAAAAATCAATGAATATTGTAAATGCACAAACAGTAATATCTCCACATTGCAAGGTGCAATTCTGAAATTTTTTGCTTTTTCCTGCTAATCCTAGCATGATAAAGAAGATTCAAAGAGAGTGAGATGCCAGCTCCTTTCATTCAGTCAGTAGCTTCAAACATTTCTGGACGTTTTTCAATGGCAAAAATCAATGAATATTGTAAATGCACAAACAGTAATATCTCCACATTGCAAGGTGCAATTCTGAAATTTTTTGCTTTTTCCTGTTAATCCTAGCATGATAAAGAAGATTCAAAGAGAGTGAGATGCCAGCTCCTTTCATTCAGTCAGTAGCTTCAAACATTTCTGGTATATGAAAAACATGTTTTTCAATGGCAAAAATCAATGAATATTGTAAATGCACAAACAGTAATATCTCCACATTGCAAGGTGCAATTCTGAAATTTTTTGCTTTTTCCTGTTAATCCTAGCATGATAAAGAAGATTCAAAGAGAGTGAGATGCCAGCTCCTTTCATTCAGTCAGTAGCTTCAAACATTTCTGGTATATGAAAAACATGTTTTTCAATGGCAAAAATCAATGAATATTGTAAATGCACAAACAGTAATATCTCCACATTGCAAGGTGCAATTCTGAAATTTTTTGCTTTTTCCTGCTAATCCTAGCATGATAAAGAAGATTCAAAGAGAGTGAGATGCCAGCTCCTTTCATTCAGTCAGTAGCTTCAAACATTTCTGGTATATGAAAAACATGTTTTTCAATGGCAAAAATCAATGAATATTGTAAATGCACAAACAGTAATATCTCCACATTGCAAGGTGCAATTCTGAAATTTTTTGCTTTTTCCTGTTAATCCTAGCATGATAAAGAAGATTCAAAGAGAGTGAGATGCCAGCTCCTTTCATTCAGTCAGTAGCTTCAAACATTTCTGGTATATGAAAAACATGTTTTTCAATGGCAAAAATCAATGAATATTGTAAATGCACAAACAGTAATATCTCCACATTGCAAGGTGCAATTCTGAAATTTTTTGCTTTTTCCTGCTAATCCTAGCATGATAAAGAAGATTCAAAGAGAGTGAGATGCCAGCTCCTTTCATTCAGTCAGTAGCTTCAAACATTTCTGGACGTTTTTCAATGGCAAAAATCAATGAATATTGTAAATGCACAAACAGTAATATCTCCACATTGCAAGGTGCAATTCTGAAATTTTTTGCTTTTTCCTGTTAATCCTAGCATGATAAAGAAGATTCAAAGAGAGTGAGA
Source organism: Phyllobates terribilis (assembly GCF_046119375.1). Lineage (NCBI taxonomy): Eukaryota > Metazoa > Chordata > Amphibia > Anura > Dendrobatidae > Phyllobates > Phyllobates terribilis. The sequence goes on along the minus strand of NW_027367964.1, from coordinate 14,911 downwards.
TGCCAGCTCCTTTCATTCAGTCAGTAGCTTCAAACATTTCTGGTATATGAAAAACATGTTTTTCAATGGAAAAATCAATGAATATTGTAAATGCACAAACAGTAATATCTCCACATTGCAAGGTGCAATTCTGAAATTTTTTGCTTTTTCCTGCTAATCCTAGCATGATAAAGAAGATTCAAAGAGAGTGAGATGCCAGCTCCTTTCATTCAGTAAGTAGCTTCAAACATTTCTGGTATATGAAAAACATGTTTTTCAATGGCAAAAATCAATGAATATTGTAAGTGCACAAACAGTAATATCTCCACATTGCAAGGTGCAATTCTGAAATTTTTTGCTTTTTCCTGCTAATCCTAGCATGATAAAGAAGATTCAAAGAGAGTGAGATGCCAGCTCCTTTCATTCAGTCAGTAGCTTCAAACATTTCTGGTATATGAAAAACATGTTTTTCAATGGCAAAAATCAATGAATATTGTAAATGCACAAACAGTAATATCTCCACATTGCAAGGTGCAATTCTGAAATTTTTAGCTTTTTCTTGTTAATCCTAGCATGATAAAGAAGATTCAAAGAGAGTGAGATGCCAGCTCCTTTCATTCAGTCAGTAGCTTCAAACATTTCTGGACGTTTTTCAATGGCAAAAATCAATGAATATTGTAAATGCACAAACAGTAATATCTCCACATTGCAAGGTGCAATTCTGAAATTTTTTGCTTTTTCCTGTTAATCCTAGCATGATAAAGAAGATTCAAAGAGAGTGAGATGCCAGCTCCTTTAATTCAGTCAGTAGCTTCAAACATTTCTGGTATATGAAAAACATGTTTTTCAATGGCAAAAATCAATGAATATTGTAAATGCACAAACAGTAATATCTCCACATTGCAAGGTGCAATTCTGAAATTTTTTGCTTTTTCCTGCTAATCCTAGCATGATAAAGAAGATTCAAAGAGAGTGAGATGCCAGCTCCTTTCATTCAGTCAGTAGCTTCAAACATTTCTGGTATATGAAAAACATGTTTTTCAATGGCAAAAATCAATGAATATTGTAAATGCACAAACAGTAATATCTCCACATTGCAAGGTGCAATTCTGAAATTTTTTGCTTTTTCCTGTTAATCCTAGCATGATAAAGAAGATTCAAAGAGAGTGAGATGCCAGCTCCTTTCATTCAGTCAGTAGCTTCAAACATTTCTGGTATATGAAAAACATGTTTTTCAATGGCAAAAATCAATGAATATTGTAAATGCACAAACAGTAATATCTCCACATTGCAAGGTGCAATTCTGAAATTTTTTGCTTTTTCCTGCTAATCCTAGCATGATAAAGAAGATTCAAAGAGAGTGAGATGCCAGCTCCTTTCATTCAGTCAGTAGCTTCAAACATTTCTGGACGTTTTTCAATGGCAAAAATCAATGAATATTGTAAATGCACAAACAGTAATATCTCCACATTGCAAGGTGCAATTCTGAAATTTTTTGCTTTTTCCTGTTAATCCTAGCATGATAAAGAAGATTCAAAGAGAGTGAGATGCCAGCTCCTTTCATTCAGTCAGTAGCTTCAAACATTTCTGGTATATGAAAAACATGTTTTTCAATGGCAAAAATCAATGAATATTGTAAATGCACAAACAGTAATATCTCCACATTGCAAGGTGCAATTCTGAAATTTTTTGCTTTTTCCTGTTAATCCTAGCATGATAAAGAAGATTCAAAGAGAGTGAGATGCCAGCTCCTTTCATTCAGTCAGTAGCTTCAAACATTTCTGGTATATGAAAAACATGTTTTTCAATGGCAAAAATCAATGAATATTGTAAATGCACAAACAGTAATATCTCCACATTGCAAGGTGCAATTCTGAAATTTTTTGCTTTTTCCTGCTAATCCTAGCATGATAAAGAAGATTCAAAGAGAGTGAGATGCCAGCTCCTTTCATTCAGTCAGTAGCTTCAAACATTTCTGGTATATGAAAAACATGTTTTTCAATGGCAAAAATCAATGAATATTGTAAATGCACAAACAGTAATATCTCCACATTGCAAGGTGCAATTCTGAAATTTTTTGCTTTTTCCTGCTAATCCTAGCATGATAAAGAAGATTCAAAGAGAGTGAGATGCCAGCTCCTTTCATTCAGTCAGTAGCTTCAAACATTTCTGGTATATGAAAAACATGTTTTTCAATGGCAAAAATCAATGAATATTGTAAATGCACAAACAGTAATATCTCCACATTGCAAGGTGCAATTCTGAAATTTTTTGCTTTTTCCTGCTAATCCTAGCATGATAAAGAAGATTCAAAGAGAGTGAGATGCCAGCTCCTTTCATTCAGTCAGTAGCTTCAAACATTTCTGGACGTTTTTCAATGGCAAAAATCAATGAATATTGTAAATGCACAAACAGTAATATCTCCACATTGCAAGGTGCAATTCTGAAATTTTTTGCTTTTTCCTGTTAATCCTAGCATGATAAAGAAGATTCAAAGAGAGTGAGATGCCAGCTCCTTTCATTCAGTCAGTAGCTTCAAACATTTCTGGTATATGAAAAACATGTTTTTCAATGGCAAAAATCAATGAATATTGTAAATGCACAAACAGTAATATCTCCACATTGCAAGGTGCAATTCTGAAATTTTTTGCTTTTTCCTGCTAATCCTAGCATGATAAAGAAGATTCAAAGAGAGTGAGATGCCAGCTCCTTTCATTCAGTCAGTAGCTTCAAACATTTCTGGACGTTTTTCAATGGCAAAAATCAATGAATATTGTAAATGCACAAACAGTAATATCTCCACATTGCAAGGTGCAATTCTGAAATTTTTTGCTTTTTCCTGTTAATCCTAGCATGATAAAGAAGATTTAAAGAGAGTGAGATGCCAGCTCCTTTCATTCAGTCAGTAGCTTCAAACATTTCTGGTATATGAAAAACATGTTTTTCAATGGCAAAAATCAATGAATATTGTAAATGCACAAACAGTAATATCTCCACATTGCAAGGTGCAATTCTGAAATTTTTTGCTTTTTCCTGCTAATCCTAGCATGATAAAGAAGATTCAAAGAGAGTGAGATGCCAGCTCCTTTCATTCAGTCAGTAGCTTCAAACATTTCTGGTATATGAAAAACATGTTTTTCAATGGCAAAAATCAATGAATATTGTAAATGCACAAACAGTAATATCTCCACATTGCAAGGTGCAATTCTGAAATTTTTTGCTTTTTCCTGCTAATCCTAGCATGATAAAGAAGATTCAAAGAGAGTGAGATGCCAGCTCCTTTCATTCAGTCAGTAGCTTCAAACATTTCTGGACGTTTTTCAATGGCAAAAATCAATGAATATTGTAAATGCACAAACAGTAATATCTCCACATTGCAAGGTGCAATTCTGAAATTTTTTGCTTTTTCCTGTTAATCCTAGCATGATAAAGAAGATTTAAAGAGAGTGAGATGCCAGCTCCTTTCATTCAGTCAGTAGCTTCAAACATTTCTGGTATATGAAAAACATGTTTTTCAATGGCAAAAATCAATGAATATTGTAAATGCACAAACAGTAATATCTCCACATTGCAAGGTGCAATTCTGAAATTTTTTGCTTTTTCCTGCTAATCCTAGCATGATAAAGAAGATTCAAAGAGAGTGAGATGCCAGCTCCTTTCATTCAGTCAGTAGCTTCAAACATTTCTGGTATATGAATAACATGATGTTTTTCAATGGCAAAAATCAATGAATATTGTAAATGCACAAACAGTAATATCTCCACATTGCAAGGTGCAATTCTGAAATTTTTTGCTTTTTCCTGCTAATCCTAGCATGATAAAGAAGATTCAAAGAGAGTGAGATGCCAGCTCCTTTCATTCAGTCAGTAGCTTCAAACATTTCTGGACGTTTTTCAATGGCAAAAATCAATGAATATTGTAAATGCACAAACAGTAATATCTCCACATTGCAAGGTGCAATTCTGAAATTTTTTGCTTTTTCCTGTTAATCCTAGCATGATAAAGAAGATTCAAAGAGAGTGAGATGCCAGCTCCTTTCATTCAGTCAGTAGCTTCAAACATTTCTGGTATATGAAAAACATGTTTTTCAATGGCAAAAATCAATGAATATTGTAAATGCACAAACAGTAATATCTCCACATTGCAAGGTGCAATTCTGAAATTTTTTACTTTTTCCTGCTAATCCTAGCATGATAAAGAAGATTCAAAGAGAGTGAGATGCCAGCTCCTTTCATTCAGTCAGTAGCTTCAAACATTTCTGGTATATGAAAAACATGTTTTTCAATGGCAAAAATCAATGAATATTGTAAATGCACAAACAGTAATATCTCCACATTGCAAGGTGCAATTCTGAAATTTTTTGCTTTTTCCTGCTAATCCTAGCATGATAAAGAAGATTCAAAGAGAGTGAGATGCCAGCTCCTTTCATTCAGTCAGTAGCTTCAAACATTTCTGGTATATGAATAACATGATGTTTTTCAATGGCAAAAATCAATGAATATTGTAAATGCACAAACAGTAATATCTCCACATTGCAAGGTGCAATTCTGAAATTTTTTGCTTTTTCCTGCTAATCCTAGCATGATAAAGAAGATTCAAAGAGAGTGAGATGCCAGCTCCTTTCATTCAGTCAGTAGCTTCAAACATTTCTGGACGTTTTTCAATGGCAAAAATCAATGAATATTGTAAATGCACAAACAGTAATATCTCCACATTGCAAGGTGCAATTCTGAAATTTTTTGCTTTTTCCTGTTAATCCTAGCATGATAAAGAAGATTCAAAGAGAGTGAGATGCCAGCTCCTTTCATTCAGTCAGTAGCTTCAAACATTTCTGGTATATGAAAAACATGTTTTTCAATGGCAAAAATCAATGAATATTGTAAATGCACAAACAGTAATATCTCCACATTGCAAGGTGCAATTCTGAAATTTTTTGCTTTTTCCTGCTAATCCTAGCATGATAAAGAAGATTCAAAGAGAGTGAGATGCCAGCTCCTTTCATTCAGTCAGTAGCTTCAAACATTTCTGGACGTTTTTCAATGGCAAAAATCAATGAATATTGTAAATGCACAAACAGTAATATCTCCACATTGCAAGGTGCAATTCTGAAATTTTTTGCTTTTTCCTGTTAATCCTAGCATGATAAAGAAGATTTAAAGAGAGTGAGATGCCAGCTCCTTTCATTCAGTCAGTAGCTTCAAACATTTCTGGACGTTTTTCAATGGCAAAAATCAATGAATATTGTAAATGCACAAACAGTAATATCTCCACATTGCAAGGTGCAATTCTGAAATTTTTTGCTTTTTCCTGTTAATCCTAGCATGATAAAGAAGATTCAAAGAGAGTGAGATGCCAGCTCCTTTCATTCAGTCAGTAGCTTCAAACATTTCTGGTATATGAAAAACATGTTTTTCAATGGCAAAAATCAATGAATATTGTAAATGCACAAACAGTAATATCTCCACATTGCAAGGTGCAATTCTGAAATTTTTTGCTTTTTCCTGTTAATCCTAGCATGATAAAGAAGATTCAAAGAGAGTGAGATGCCAGCTCCTTTCATTCAGTCAGTAGCTTCAAACATTTCTGGTATATGAAAAACATGTTTTTCAATGGCAAAAATCAATGAATATTGTAAATGCACAAACAGTAATATCTCCACATTGCAAGGTGCAATTCTGAAATTTTTTGCTTTTTCCTGCTAATCCTAGCATGATAAAGAAGATTCAAAGAGAGTGAGATGCCAGCTCCTTTCATTCAGTCAGTAGCTTCAAACATTTCTGGTATATGAAAAACATGTTTTTCAATGGCAAAAATCAATGAATATTGTAAATGCACAAACAGTAATATCTCCACATTGCAAGGTGCAATTCTGAAATTTTTTGCTTTTTCCTGTTAATCCTAGCATGATAAAGAAGATTCAAAGAGAGTGAGATGCCAGCTCCTTTCATTCAGTCAGTAGCTTCAAACATTTCTGGTATATGAAAAACATGTTTTTCAATGGCAAAAATCAATGAATATTGTAAATGCACAAACAGTAATATCTCCACATTGCAAGGTGCAATTCTGAAATTTTTTGCTTTTTCCTGCTAATCCTAGCATGATAAAGAAGATTCAAAGAGAGTGAGATGCCAGCTCCTTTCATTCAGTCAGTAGCTTCAAACATTTCTGGACGTTTTTCAATGGCAAAAATCAATGAATATTGTAAATGCACAAACAGTAATATCTCCACATTGCAAGGTGCAATTCTGAAATTTTTTGCTTTTTCCTGTTAATCCTAGCATGATAAAGAAGATTCAAAGAGAGTGAGATGCCAGCTCCTTTCATTCAGTCAGTAGCTTCAAACATTTCTGGTATATGAAAAACATGTTTTTCAATGGCAAAAATCAATGAATATTGTAAATGCACAAACAGTAATATCTCCACATTGCAAGGTGCAATTCTGAAATTTTTTGCTTTTTCCTGCTAATCCTAGCATGATAAAGAAGATTCAAAGAGAGTGAGATGCCAGCTCCTTTCATTCAGTAAGTAGCTTCAAACATTTCTGGTATATGAAAAACATGTTTTTCAATGGCAAAAATCAATGAATATTGTAAGTGCACAAACAGTAATATCTCCACATTGCAAGGTGCAATTCTGAAATTTTTTGCTTTTTCCTGCTAATCCTAGCATGATAAAGAAGATTCAAAGAGAGTGAGATGCCAGCTCCTTTCATTCAGTCAGTAGCTTCAAACATTTCTGGTATATGAAAAACATGTTTTTCAATGGCAAAAATCAATGAATATTGTAAATGCACAAACAGTAATATCTCCACATTGCAAGGTGCAATTCTGAAATTTTTAGCTTTTTCTTGTTAATCCTAGCATGATAAAGAAGATTCAAAGAGAGTGAGATGCCAGCTCCTTTCATTCAGTCAGTAGCTTCAAACATTTCTGGACGTTTTTCAATGGCAAAAATCAATGAATATTGTAAATGCACAAACAGTAATATCTCCACATTGCAAGGTGCAATTCTGAAATTTTTTGCTTTTTCCTGTTAATCCTAGCATGATAAAGAAGATTCAAAGAGAGTGAGATGCCAGCTCCTTTCATTCAGTCAGTAGCTTCAAACATTTCTGGTATATGAAAAACATGTTTTTCAATGGCAAAAATCAATGAATATTGTAAATGCACAAACAGTAATATCTCCACATTGCAAGGTGCAATTCTGAAATTTTTTGCTTTTTCCTGCTAATCCTAGCATGATAAAGAAGATTCAAAGAGAGTGAGATGCCAGCTCCTTTCATTCAGTCAGTAGCTTCAAACATTTCTGGTATATGAAAAACATGTTTTTCAATGGCAAAAATCAATGAATATTGTAAATGCACAAACAGTAATATCTCCACATTGCAAGGTGCAATTCTGAAATTTTTTGCTTTTTCCTGTTAATCCTAGCATGATAAAGAAGATTCAAAGAGAGTGAGATGCCAGCTCCTTTCATTCAGTCAGTAGCTTCAAACATTTCTGGTATATGAAAAACATGTTTTTCAATGGCAAAAATCAATGAATATTGTAAATGCACAAACAGTAATATCTCCACATTGCAAGGTGCAATTCTGAAATTTTTTGCTTTTTCCTGCTAATCCTAGCATGATAAAGAAGATTCAAAGAGAGTGAGATGCCAGCTCCTTTCATTCAGTCAGTAGCTTCAAACATTTCTGGACGTTTTTCAATGGCAAAAATCAATGAATATTGTAAATGCACAAACAGTAATATCTCCACATTGCAAGGTGCAATTCTGAAATTTTTTGCTTTTTCCTGTTAATCCTAGCATGATAAAGAAGATTCAAAGAGAGTGAGATGCCAGCTCCTTTCATTCAGTCAGTAGCTTCAAACATTTCTGGTATATGAAAAACATGTTTTTCAATGGCAAAAATCAATGAATATTGTAAATGCACAAACAGTAATATCTCCACATTGCAAGGTGCAATTCTGAAATTTTTTGCTTTTTCCTGTTAATCCTAGCATGATAAAGAAGATTCAAAGAGAGTGAGATGCCAGCTCCTTTCATTCAGTCAGTAGCTTCAAACATTTCTGGTATATGAAAAACATGTTTTTCAATGGCAAAAATCAATGAATATTGTAAATGCACAAACAGTAATATCTCCACATTGCAAGGTGCAATTCTGAAATTTTTTGCTTTTTCCTGCTAATCCTAGCATGATAAAGAAGATTCAAAGAGAGTGAGATGCCAGCTCCTTTCATTCAGTCAGTAGCTTCAAACATTTCTGGTATATGAAAAACATGTTTTTCAATGGCAAAAATCAATGAATATTGTAAATGCACAAACAGTAATATCTCCACATTGCAAGGTGCAATTCTGAAATTTTTTGCTTTTTCCTGTTAATCCTAGCATGATAAAGAAGATTCAAAGAGAGTGAGATGCCAGCTCCTTTCATTCAGTCAGTAGCTTCAAACATTTCTGGTATATGAAAAACATGTTTTTCAATGGCAAAAATCAATGAATATTGTAAATGCACAAACAGTAATATCTCCACATTGCAAGGTGCAATTCTGAAATTTTTTGCTTTTTCCTGCTAATCCTAGCATGATAAAGAAGATTCAAAGAGAGTGAGATGCCAGCTCCTTTCATTCAGTCAGTAGCTTCAAACATTTCTGGACGTTTTTCAATGGCAAAAATCAATGAATATTGTAAATGCACAAACAGTAATATCTCCACATTGCAAGGTGCAATTCTGAAATTTTTTGCTTTTTCCTGTTAATCCTAGCATGATAAAGAAGATTCAAAGAGAGTGAGATGCCAGCTCCTTTCATTCAGTCAGTAGCTTCAAACATTTCTGGTATATGAAAAACATGTTTTTCAATGGCAAAAATCAATGAATATTGTAAATGCACAAACAGTAATATCTCCACATTGCAAGGTGCAATTCTGAAATTTTTTGCTTTTTCCTGCTAATCCTAGCATGATAAAGAAGATTCAAAGAGAGTGAGATGCCAGCTCCTTTCATTCAGTCAGTAGCTTCAAACATTTCTGGACGTTTTTCAATGGCAAAAATCAATGAATATTGTAAATGCACAAACAGTAATATCTCCACATTGCAAGGTGCAATTCTGAAATTTTTTGCTTTTTCCTGTTAATCCTAGCATGATAAAGAAGATTTAAAGAGAGTGAGATGCCAGCTCCTTTCATTCAGTCAGTAGCTTCAAACATTTCTGGTATATGAAAAACATGTTTTTCAATGGCAAAAATCAATGAATATTGTAAATGCACAAACAGTAATATCTCCACATTGCAAGGTGCAATTCTGAAATTTTTTGCTTTTTCCTGCTAATCCTAGCATGATAAAGAAGATTCAAAGAGAGTGAGATGCCAGCTCCTTTCATTCAGTCAGTAGCTTCAAACATTTCTGGTATATGAAAAACATGTTTTTCAATGGCAAAAATCAATGCATATTGTAAATGCACAAACAGTAATATCTCCACATTGCAAGGTGCAATTCTGAAATTTTTTGCTTTTTCCTGCTAATCCTAGCATGATAAAGAAGATTCAAAGAGAGTGAGATGCCAGCTCCTTTCATTCAGTCAGTAGCTTCAAACATTTCTGGACGTTTTTCAATGGCAAAAATCAATGAATATTGTAAATGCACAAACAGTAATATCTCCACATTGCAAGGTGCAATTCTGAAATTTTTTGCTTTTTCCTGTTAATCCTAGCATGATAAAGAAGATTTAAAGAGAGTGAGATGCCAGCTCCTTTCATTCAGTCAGTAGCTTCAAACATTTCTGGTATATGAAAAACATGTTTTTCAATGGCAAAAATCAATGAATATTGTAAATGCACAAACAGTAATATCTCCACATTGCAAGGTGCAATTCTGAAATTTTTTGCTTTTTCCTGCTAATCCTAGCATGATAAAGAAGATTCAAAGAGAGTGAGATGCCAGCTCCTTTCATTCAGTCAGTAGCTTCAAACATTTCTGGTATATGAATAACATGATGTTTTTCAATGGCAAAAATCAATGAATATTGTAAATGCACAAACAGTAATATCTCCACATTGCAAGGTGCAATTCTGAAATTTTTTGCTTTTTCCTGCTAATCCTAGCATGATAAAGAAGATTCAAAGAGAGTGAGATGCCAGCTCCTTTCATTCAGTCAGTAGCTTCAAACATTTCTGGACGTTTTTCAATGGCAAAAATCAATGAATATTGTAAATGCACAAACAGTAATATCTCCACATTGCAAGGTGCAATTCTGAAATTTTTTGCTTTTTCCTGTTAATCCTAGCATGATAAAGAAGATTCAAAGAGAGTGAGATGCCAGCTCCTTTCATTCAGTCAGTAGCTTCAAACATTTCTGGTATATGAAAAACATGTTTTTCAATGGCAAAAATCAATGAATATTGTAAATGCACAAACAGTAATATCTCCACATTGCAAGGTGCAATTCTGAAATTTTTTACTTTTTCCTGCTAATCCTAGCATGATAAAGAAGATTCAAAGAGAGTGAGATGCCAGCTCCTTTCATTCAGTCAGTAGCTTCAAACATTTCTGGTATATGAAAAACATGTTTTTCAATGGCAAAAATCAATGAATATTGTAAATGCACAAACAGTAATATCTCCACATTGCAAGGTGCAATTCTGAAATTTTTTGCTTTTTCCTGCTAATCCTAGCATGATAAAGAAGATTCAAAGAGAGTGAGATGCCAGCTCCTTTCATTCAGTCAGTAGCTTCAAACATTTCTGGTATATGAATAACATGATGTTTTTCAATGGCAAAAATCAATGAATATTGTAAATGCACAAACAGTAATATCTCCACATTGCAAGGTGCAATTCTGAAATTTTTTGCTTTTTCCTGCTAATCCTAGCATGATAAAGAAGATTCAAAGAGAGTGAGATGCCAGCTCCTTTCATTCAGTCAGTAGCTTCAAACATTTCTGGACGTTTTTCAATGGCAAAAATCAATGAATATTGTAAATGCACAAACAGTAATATCTCCACATTGCAAGGTGCAATTCTGAAATTTTTTGCTTTTTCCTGTTAATCCTAGCATGATAAAGAAGATTCAAAGAGAGTGAGATGCCAGCTCCTTTCATTCAGTCAGTAGCTTCAAACATTTCTGGTATATGAAAAACATGTTTTTCAATGGCAAAAATCAATGAATATTGTAAATGCACAAACAGTAATATCTCCACATTGCAAGGTGCAATTCTGAAATTTTTTGCTTTTTCCTGCTAATCCTAGCATGATAAAGAAGATTCAAAGAGAGTGAGATGCCAGCTCCTTTCATTCAGTCAGTAGCTTCAAACATTTCTGGACGTTTTTCAATGGCAAAAATCAATGAATATTGTAAATGCACAAACAGTAATATCTCCACATTGCAAGGTGCAATTCTGAAATTTTTTGCTTTTTCCTGTTAATCCTAGCATGATAAAGAAGATTTAAAGAGAGTGAGATGCCAGCTCCTTTCATTCAGTCAGTAGCTTCAAACATTTCTGGACGTTTTTCAATGGCAAAAATCAATGAATATTGTAAATGCACAAACAGTAATATCTCCACATTGCAAGGTGCAATTCTGAAATTTTTTGCTTTTTCCTGTTAATCCTAGCATGATAAAGAAGATTCAAAGAGAGTGAGATGCCAGCTCCTTTCATTCAGTCAGTAGCTTCAAACATTTCTGGTATATGAAAAACAAGTTTTTCAATGGCAAAAATCAATGAATATTGTAAATGCACAAACAGTAATATCTCCACATTGCAAGGTGCAATTCTGAAATTTTTTGCTTTTTCCTGCTAATCCTAGCATGATAAAGAAGATTCAAAGAGAGTGAGATGCCAGCTCCTTTCATTCAGTCAGTAGCTTCAAACATTTCTGGTATATGAAAAACATGTTTTTCAATGGCAAAAATCAATGAATATTGTAAATGCACAAACAGTAATATCTCCACATTGCAAGGTGCAATTCTGAAATTTTTTGCTTTTTCCTGCTAATCCTAGCATGATAAAGAAGATTCAAAGAGAGTGAGATGCCAGCTCCTTTCATTCAGTAAGTAGCTTCAAACATTTCTGGTATATGAAAAACATGTTTTTCAATGGCAAAAATCAATGAATATTGTAAGTGCACAAACAGTAATATCTCCACATTGCAAGGTGCAATTCTGAAATTTTTTGCTTTTTCCTGCTAATCCTAGCATGATAAAGAAGATTCAGAGAGTGAGATGCCAGCTCCTTTCATTCAGTCAGTAGCTTCAAACATTTCTGGTATATGAAAAACATGTTTTTCAATGGCAAAAATCAATGAATATTGTAAATGCACAAACAGTAATATCTCCACATTGCAAGGTGCAATTCTGAAATTTTTAGCTTTTTCTTGTTAATCCTAGCATGATAAAGAAGATTCAAAGAGAGTGAGATGCCAGCTCCTTTCATTCAGTCAGTAGCTTCAAACATTTCTGGACGTTTTTCAATGGCAAAAATCAATGAATATTGTAAATGCACAAACAGTAATATCTCCACATTGCAAGGTGCAATTCTGAAATTTTTTGCTTTTTCCTGTTAATCCTAGCATGATAAAGAAGATTCAAAGAGAGTGAGATGCCAGCTCCTTTCATTCAGTCAGTAGCTTCAAACATTTCTGGTATATGAAAAACATGTTTTTCAATGGCAAAAATCAATGAATATTGTAAATGCACAAACAGTAATATCTCCACATTGCAAGGTGCAATTCTGAAATTTTTTGCTTTTTCCTGCTAATCCTAGCATGATAAAGAAGATTCAAAGAGAGTGAGATGCCAGCTCCTTTCATTCAGTCAGTAGCTTCAAACATTTCTGGTATATGAAAAACATGTTTTTCAATGGCAAAAATCAATGAATATTGTAAATGCACAAACAGTAATATCTCCACATTGCAAGGTGCAATTCTGAAATTTTTTGCTTTTTCCTGTTAATCCTAGCATGATAAAGAAGATTCAAAGAGAGTGAGATGCCAGCTCCTTTCATTCAGTCAGTAGCTTCAAACATTTCTGGTATATGAAAAACATGTTTTTCAATGGCAAAAATCAATGAATATTGTAAATGCACAAACAGTAATATCTCCACATTGCAAGGTGCAATTCTGAAATTTTTTGCTTTTTCCTGCTAATCCTAGCATGATAAAGAAGATTCAAAGAGAGTGAGATGCCAGCTCCTTTCATTCAGTCAGTAGCTTCAAACATTTCTGGACGTTTTTCAATGGCAAAAATCAATGAATATTGTAAATGCACAAACAGTAATATCTCCACATTGCAAGGTGCAATTCTGAAATTTTTTGCTTTTTCCTGTTAATCCTAGCATGATAAAGAAGATTCAAAGAGAGTGAGATGCCAGCTCCTTTCATTCAGTCAGTAGCTTCAAACATTTCTGGTATATGAAAAACATGTTTTTCAATGGCAAAAATCAATGAATATTGTAAATGCACAAACAGTAATATCTCCACATTGCAAGGTGCAATTCTGAAATTTTTAGCTTTTTCTTGTTAATCCTAGCATGATAAAGAAGATTCAAAGAGAGTGAGATGCCAGCTCCTTTCATTCAGTCAGTAGCTTCAAACATTTCTGGACGTTTTTCAATGGCAAAAATCAATGAATATTGTAAATGCACAAACAGTAATATCTCCACATTGCAAGGTGCAATTCTGAAATTTTTTGCTTTTTCCTGTTAATCCTAGCATGATAAAGAAGATTCAAAGAGAGTGAGATGCCAGCTCCTTTCATTCAGTCAGTAGCTTCAAACATTTCTGGTATATGAAAAACATGTTTTTCAATGGCAAAAATCAATGAATATTGTAAATGCACAAACAGTAATATCTCCACATTGCAAGGTGCAATTCTGAAATTTTTTGCTTTTTCCTGCTAATCCTAGCATGATAAAGAAGATTCAAAGAGAGTGAGATGCCAGCTCCTTTCATTCAGTCAGTAGCTTCAAACATTTCTGGTATATGAAAAACATGTTTTTCAATGGCAAAAATCAATGAATATTGTAAATGCACAAACAGTAATATCTCCACATTGCAAGGTGCAATTCTGAAATTTTTTGCTTTTTCCTGCTAATCCTAGCATGATAAAGAAGATTCAAAGAGAGTGAGATGCCAGCTCCTTTCATTCAGTCAGTAGCTTCAAACATTTCTGGACGTTTTTCAATGGCAAAAATCAATGAATATTGTAAATGCACAAACAGTAATATCTCCACATTGCAAGGTGCAATTCTGAAATTTTTTGCTTTTTCCTGTTAATCCTAGCATGATAAAGAAGATTCAAAGAGAGTGAGATGCCAGCTCCTTTCATTCAGTCAGTAGCTTCAAACATTTCTGGTATATGAAAAACATGTTTTTCAATGGCAAAAATCAATGAATATTGTAAATGCACAAACAGTAATATCTCCACATTGCAAGGTGCAATTCTGAAATTTTTTGCTTTTTCCTGCTAATCCTAGCATGATAAAGAAGATTCAAAGAGAGTGAGATGCCAGCTCCTTTCATTCAGTCAGTAGCTTCAAACATTTCTGGACGTTTTTCAATGGCAAAAATCAATGAATATTGTAAATGCACAAACAGTAATATCTCCACATTGCAAGGTGCAATTCTGAAATTTTTTGCTTTTTCCTGTTAATCCTAGCATGATAAAGAAGATTCAAAGAGAGTGAGATGCCAGCTCCTTTCATTCAGTCAGTAGCTTCAAACATTTCTGGTATATGAAAAACATGTTTTTCAATGGCAAAAATCAATGAATATTGTAAATGCACAAACAGTAATATCTCCACATTGCAAGGTGCAATTCTGAAATTTTTTGCTTTTTCCTGCTAATCCTAGCATGATAAAGAAGATTCAAAGAGAGTGAGATGCCAGCTCCTTTCATTCAGTCAGTAGCTTCAAACATTTCTGGACGTTTTTCAATGGC
>NW_027367963.1:0-53342 GCF_046119375.1 Phyllobates terribilis | reverse complement strand
CTGTCAGCTCTCCTGTGTGGTGTAGTATATAGAGATTCTGTCCTGTGTGGTGTAGTATATAGAGGATCTGTCAGCTCTCCTGTGTGGTGTAGTATATAGAGGATCTGTCAGCTCTTCTGTGTGGTGTATAATATAGAGGATCTGTCAGCTCTCCTGTGTGGTGTAGTATTTAGAGGATCTGTCAGCTCTCCTGTGTGGTGTAGTATATAGAGGATGTGTCAGCTCTCCTGTGTGTTGTAGTATATAGAGGATCTGTCAGCTCTCCTGTGTGGTGTAGTATATAGAGGATCTGTCAGCTCTCCTGTGTGGTGTAGTATATAGAGGATCTGTCCTGTGTGGTGTAGTATATAGAGGATCTGTCAGCTCTCCTGTGTGGTGTAGTATATAGAGGATCTGTCAGCTCTCCTGTGTGGTGTAGTATATAGAGGATCTGTCAGCTCTCCAGTGTGGTGTAGTATATAGAGGATCTGTCAGCTCTCCTGTGTGGTGTAGTATATAGAGGTTCTGTCCTGTGTGGTGTAGTATATAGAGGATCTGTTAGCTCTCCTGTGTGGTGTAGTAAATAGAGGATCTGTCAGCTCTCCTGTGTGGTGTAGTATATAGAGGTTCTGTCCTGTGTGGTGTAGTATATAGAGGATCTGTCAGCTCTCCTGTGTGGTGTAGTATATAGAGGATCTGTCAGCTCTCCTGTGTGGTGTAGTATATAGAGGATCTGTCAGCTCTCCTGTGTGGTGTAGTATATAGAGGATGTGTCAGCTCTCCTGTGTGTTGTAGTATATAGAGAATATGTCCTGTGTGGTGTAGTATATAGAGGATCTGTCAGCTCTCCTGTGTGGTGTAGTATATAGAGGATCTGTCCTGTGTGGTGTAGTATATAGAGGATCTGTCAGCTCTCCTGTGTGGTGTAGTATATAGAGGATCTGTCAGCTCTCTGTGTGGTATAGTATATAAAGGATCTGTCAGCTCTCCTGTGTGGTGTAGTATATAGAGGATCTGTCATCTCTCCTGTGTGGTGTAGTATATAGAGGATCTGTCAGCTCTCCTGTGTGGTGTAGTATATAGAGGATCTGTCAGCTCTCCTGTGTGGTGTAGTATATAGAGGATCTGTCAGCTGTCCTGTGTGTTGTATTATATAGAGGATCTGTCAGCTCTCCTGTGTGGTGAGGAATATAGAGGATCTGTCAGCTCTTCTGTGTGGTGAAGTATATAGAGGATCTGTCAGCTCTTCTGTGTGGTGTACTATATAGGAGGATCTGTCAGCTCTCCTGTGTGGTGTAGTATATAGAGGATCTGTCAGCTCTCTTGTGTGGTGTAGTATTATATAGAGGATCTGTCAGCTCTCCTGTGTGGTGTAGTATATAGAGGATCTGTCAGCTCTCCTGTGTGGTGTAGTATATAGAGGTTCTGTCCTGTGTGGTGTAGTATATAGAGGAACTGTTAGCTCTCTTGTGTGGTGTAGTATATAGAGGATCTGTCAGCTCTCCTGTGTGGTGTAGTATATAGAGGTTCTGTCCTGTGTGGTGTAGTATATAGAGGATCTGTCAGCTCTCCTGTGTGGTGTAGTATCTAGAGGATCTGTCAGCTCTTCTGTGTGGTGTAGAATATAGAGGATCTGTCAGCTCTCATGTGTGGTGTAGTATATAGAGGATCTGTCAGCTGTCCTGTGTGTTGTAGTATATAGAGGATCTGTCAGCTCTCCTGTGTGGTGAGGAATATAGAGGATCTGTCAGCTCTTCTGTGTGGTGAAGTATATAGAGGATCTGTCAGCTCTTCTGTGTGGTGTACTATAAAGGAGGATCTGTCAGCTCTCCTGTATGGTGTAGTATATAGAGGATCTGTCAGCTCTCCTGTGTGGTGTAGTGTATAGAGGATCTGTCAGCTCTCCTGTGTGGTGTAGTATATAGAGGATCTGTCAGCTCTCCTTTGTGGTGTAGTATATAGAGGTTCTGTCCTGTGTGGTGTAGTATATAGAGGATCTGTTAGCTCTCCTGTGTGATGTAGTATACAGAGTATCTGTCAGCTCTCCTGTGTAGTGTAGTATATAGAGGATCTGTCAGCTCTCCTGTGTGGTGTAGTATATAGAGGATCTGTCAGCTCTCCTGTGTGGTGTAGTATATAGAGGATCTGTCAGCTCTCCTGTGTGGTGTAGTATATAGAGGATCTGTCAGCTCTCCTGTGTGGTGTAGTATATAGAGGATCTGTCAGCTCTCTGTGTGGTGTAGTATATAAAGGATCTGTCAGCTCTCCTGTGTGGTGTAGTATATAGAGGATCTGTCATCTCTCCTGTGTGGTGTAGTATATAGAGGATCTGTCAGCTCTCCTGTGTGGTGTAGTATATAGAGGATCTGTCAGCTCTCCTGTGTGGTGTACTATATAGAGGATCTATCAGCTCTCCTGTGTAGTGTACTATATAGAGGATCTGTCAGCTCTCCTGTGTGGTGTAGTATATAGAGGATCTGTCAGCTCTCCTGTGTGGTGTAGTATATAGAGGATCTGTCAGCTCTCCTGTGTGGTGTAGCATATAGTGGATCTGTCCTGTGTGGTGTAGTATATAGAGGATGTGTCAGCTCTCCTGTGTGGTGTATTATATAGAGGATCTGTCAGCTCTCCTGTGTGGTGTAGTATATAGAGGATCTGTCAGCTCTCCTGTGTGGTGTAGTATATAGAGGATCTGTCAGCTCTCCTGTGTGGTGTAGTATATAGAGGATCTGTCAGCTCTCCTGTGTGGTGTAGTATATAGAGGTGCTGTCCTGTGTGGTGTAGTATATAGAGGATCTATTAGCTCTCCTGTGTGGTGTAGTATATAGAGGATCGGTCAGCTCTCCTGTGAGGTGTAGTATATAAAGGATCTGTCCTGTGTGTTGTAGTATATAGAGTATCTGTCAGCTCTCCTGTGTGGTGTAGTATATAGAGGATCTGTCAGCTCTTCTGTGTGGTGTAGTATGTGGAGGATCTTTCAGCTCTTCTGTGTGGTGTAGTATATAGAGGATCTGTCCTGTGTGGTGTAGTATATAGAGGATCTGTTAGCTCTCCTGTGTGATGTAGTATACAGAGTATCTGTCAGCTCTCCTGTGCAGTGTAGTATATATAGGATCTGTCTTCTCTTCTGTGTTGTGTAGTATATAGAGGATCTGTCAGCTCTCCTGTGTGTTGTAGTATATAGAGGATATTTCAGCTCTCCTGTGTGGTGTAGTATATAGAGGATCTGTCAGCTCTCCTGTGTGGTGTAGTATATAGAGGATCTGTCAGCTCTCCTGTGTGATGTAGTGTATAGAGGATCTGTCAGCTCTCCTGTGTGGTGTAGTATATAGAGGATCTGTCAGCTCTTTGTATGGTGTAGTATATAAAGGATCTGTCAACTCTCCTGTGTGGTGTAGTATATAGAGGATCTGTCATCTCTCCTGTGTGGTGTAGTATATAGAGGATCTGTCAACTCTCCTGTGTCGTGTAGTATATAGAGGATCTGTCAGCTCTCCTGTGTGGTGTACTATATAGAGGATCTGTCAGCTCTCTGTGTGGTGTAGTATATAAAGGATCTGTCAGCTCTCCTGTGTGGTGTAGTATATAGAGGATCTGGCAGCTCTCCTGTGTGGTGTATTATATAGAGGATCTGTCAGCTCTCCTGTGTGGTGTAGTATATAGAGGATCTGTCAGCTCTCCTGTGTGGTGTAGTATATAGAGGATCTGGCAGCTCTCCTGTGTGGTGTATTATATAGAGGATCTGTCAGCTCTCCTGTGTGGTGTAGTATATAGAGGATCTGTCAGCTCTCCTGTGTGGTGTAGTATATAGAGGTTCTGTCCTGTGTGGTTTAGTATATAGAGGATCTGTCAGCTCTCCTGTGTGGTGTAGTATATAGAGGATCTGTCAACTCTCCTGTGTGGTGTAGTATATAGAGGATCTGTCAGCTCTCCTGTGTGGTGTAGTATATAGAGGTTCTGTCCTGTGTGGTTTAGTATATAGAGGATCTGTCAGCTCTCCTGTGTGGTGTAGTATATAGAGGATCTGTCAACTCTCCTGTGTGGTGTAGTATATAGAGGATCTGTCAGCTCTCCTGTGTGGTGTAGTATATAGAGGTTCTGTCCTGTGTGGTGTAGTATATAGAGGATTTGTTAGCTCTCCTGTGTGGTGTAGTATATAGAGGATCTGTCAGCTCTCCTGTGTGGTGTAGTATATAGAGATTCTGTCCTGTGTGGTGTAGTATATAGAGGATCTGTCAGCTCTCCTGTGTGGTGTAGTATTTAGAGGATCTGTCAGCTCTCCTGTGTGGTGTAGTATATAGAGGATGTGTCAGCTCTCCTGTGTGTTGTAGTATATAGAGGATCTGTCAGCTCTCCTGTGTGGTGTAGTATATAGAGGATCTGTCAGCTCTCCTGTGTGGTGTAGTATATAGAGGATCTGTCCTGTGTGGTGTAGTATATAGAGGATCTGTCAGCTCTCCTGTGTGGTGTAGTATATAGAGGATCTGTCAGCTCTCCAGTGTGGTGTAGTATATAGAGGATCTGTCAGCTCTCCTGTGTGGTGTAGTATATAGAGGTTCTGTCCTGTGTGGTGTAGTATATAGAGGATCTGTTAGCTCTCCTGTGTGGTGTAGTAAATAGAGGATCTGTCAGCTCTCCTGTGTGGTGTAGTATATAGAGGTTCTGTCCTGTGTGGTGTAGTATATAGAGGATCTGTCAGCTCTCCTGTGTGGTGTAGTATATAGAGGATCTGTCAGCTCTCCTGTGTGGTGTAGTATATAGAGGATCTGTCAGCTCTCCTGTGTGGTGTAGTATATAGAGGATGTGTCAGCTCTCCTGTGTGTTGTAGTATATAGAGAATATGTCCTGTGTGGTGTAGTATATAGAGGATCTGTCAGCTCTCCTGTGTGGTGTAGTATATAGAGGATCTGTCCTGTGTGGTGTAGTATATAGAGGATCTGTCAGCTCTCCTGTGTGGTGTAGTATATAGAGGATCTGTCAGCTCTCTGTGTGGTATAGTATATAAAGGATCTGTCAGCTCTCCTGTGTGGTGTAGTATATAGAGGATCTGTCATCTCTCCTGTGTGGTGTAGTATATAGAGGATCTGTCAGCTCTCCTGTGTGGTGTAGTATATAGAGGATCTGTCAGCTCTCCTGTGTGGTGTAGTATATAGAGGATCTGTCAGCTGTCCTGTGTGTTGTATTATATAGAGGATCTGTCAGCTCTCCTGTGTGGTGAGGAATATAGAGGATCTGTCAGCTCTTCTGTGTGGTGAAGTATATAGAGGATCTGTCAGCTCTTCTGTGTGGTGTACTATATAGGAGGATCTGTCAGCTCTCCTGTGTGGTGTAGTATATAGAGGATCTGTCAGCTCTCTTGTGTGGTGTAGTATTATATAGAGGATCTGTCAGCTCTCCTGTGTGGTGTAGTATATAGAGGATCTGTCAGCTCTCCTGTGTGGTGTAGTATATAGAGGTTCTGTCCTGTGTGGTGTAGTATATAGAGGAACTGTTGGCTCTCTTGTGTGGTGTAGTATATAGAGGATCTGTCAGCTCTCCTGTGTGGTGTAGTATATAGAGGTTCTGTCCTGTGTGGTGTAGTATATAGAGGATCTGTCAGCTCTCCTGTGTGGTGTAGTATCTAGAGGATCTGTCAGCTCTTCTGTGTGGTGTAGAATATAGAGGATCTGTCAGCTCTCATGTGTGGTGTAGTATATAGAGGATCTGTCAGCTGTCCTGTGTGTTGTAGTATATAGAGGATCTGTCAGCTCTCCTGTGTGGTGAGGAATATAGAGGATCTGTCAGCTCTTCTGTGTGGTGAAGTATATAGAGGATCTGTCAGCTCTTCTGTGTGGTGTACTATAAAGGAGGATCTGTCAGCTCTCCTGTATGGTTTAGTATATAGAGGATCTGTCAGCTCTCCTGTGTGGTGTAGTGTATAGAGGATCTGTCAGCTCTCCTGTGTGGTGTAGTATATAGAGGATCTGTCAGCTCTCCTTTGTGGTGTAGTATATAGAGGTTCTGTCCTGTGTGGTGTAGTATATAGAGGATCTGTTAGCTCTCCTGTGTGATGTAGTATACAGAGTATCTGTCAGCTCTCCTGTGTAGTGTAGTATATAGAGGATCTGTCAGCTCTCCTGTGTGGTGTAGTATATAGAGGATCTGTCAGCTCTCCTGTGTGGTGTAGTATATAGAGGATCTGTCAGCTCTCCTGTGTGGTGTAGTATATAGAGGATCTGTCAGCTCTCCTGTGTGGTGTAGTATATAGAGGATCTGTCAGCTCTCTGTGTGGTGTAGTATATAAAGGATCTGTCAGCTCTCCTGTGTGGTGTAGTATATAGAGGATCTGTCAGCTCTCCTGTGTGGTGTAGCATATAGTGGATCTGTCCTGTGTGGTGTAGTATATAGAGGATGTGTCAGCTCTCCTGTGTGGTGTATTATATAGAGGATCTGTCAGCTCTCCTGTGTGGTGTAGTATATAGAGGATCTGTCAGCTCTCCTGTGTGGTGTAGTATATAGAGGATCTGTCAGCTCTCCTGTGTGGTGTAGTATATAGAGGTGCTGTCCTGTGTGGTGTAGTATATAGAGGATCTATTAGCTCTCCTGTGTGGTGTAGTATATAGAGGATCTGTCAGCTCTCCTGTGAGGTGTAGTATATAAAGGATCTGTCCTGTGTGTTGTAGTATATAGAGTATCTGTCAGCTCTCCTGTGTGGTGTAGTATATAGAGGATCTCTCAGCTCTTCTGTGTGGTGTAGAATATAGAGGATCTGTCCTGTGTGTTGTAGTATATAGAGAATCTGTCAGCTCTCCTGTGTGGTGTAGTATATAGAGGATCTGTCAGCTCTTCTGTGTGGTGTAGTATGTGGAGGATCTTTCAGCTCTTCTGTGTGGTGTAGTATATAGAGGATCTGTCCTGTGTGGTGTAGTATATAGAGGATCTGTTAGCTCTCCTGTGTGATGTAGTATACAGAGTATCTGTCAGCTCTCCTGTGCAGTGTAGTATATATAGGATCTGTCTTCTCTTCTGTGTGGTGTAGTATATAGAGGATCTGTCAGCTCTCCTGTGTGTTGTAGTATATAGAGGATATTTCAGCTCTACTGTGTGGTGTAGTATATAGAGGATCTGTCAGCTCTCCTGTGTGGTGTAGTATATAGAGGATCTGTCAGCTCTCCTGTGTGGTGTAGTGTATAGAGGATCTGTCAGCTCTCCTGTGTGGTGTAGTATATAGAGGATCTGTCAGCTCTTTGTATGGTGTAGTATATAAAGGATCTGTCAACTCTCCTGTGTGGTGTAGTATATAGAGGATCTGTCATCTCTCCTGTGTGGTGTAGTATATAGAGGATCTGTCAACTCTCCTGTGTCGTGTAGTATATAGAGGATCTGTCAGCTCTCCTGTGTGGTGTACTATATAGAGGATCTGTCAGCTCTCTGTGTGGTGTAGTATATAAAGGATCTGTCAGCTCTCCTGTGTGGTGTAGTATATAGAGGATCTGTCATCTCTCCTGTGTGGTGTAGTATATAGAGGATCTGTCAGCTCTCCTGTGTCGTGTAATATATAGAGGATCTGTCAGCTCTCCTGTGTGGAGTAGTATATAGAGGATCTGTCAGCTCTCCTGTGTGGTGTAGTATATAGATAATCTGTCAGCTCTCCTGTGTGTTGTAGTATATAGAGGATCTGTCATCTCTCCTGTGTGGTGTAGTATATAGAGGATCTGTCAGCTCTCCTGTGTCGTGTAGTATATAGAGGATCTGTCAGCTCTCCTGTGTGGTGTACTATATAGAGGATCTGTCAGCTCTCCTGTGTGGTGTGCTATATAGAGGATCTGTCAGCTCTCCTGTGTGGTGTAGTATATAGAGGATCTGTCAGCTCTCCTGTGTGGTGTAGTATATAGAGGATCTGTCAGTTCTCCTGTGTGGTGTAGTATATAGTGGATCTGTCCTGTGTGGTGTAGTATATAGAGGATGTGTCAGCTCTCCTGTGTGGTGTATTATATAGAGGATCTGTCAGCTCTCCTGTGTGGTGTAATATATAGAGGATCTGTCAGCTCTCCTGTGTGGTGTAGTATAAAGAGGATCTGTCAGCTCTCCTGTGTGGTGTCGTATATAGAGGTTCTGTCCTGTGTGGTGTAGTATATAGAGGATCTGTTAGCTCTCCTGTGTGGTGTAGTATATAGAGGATCTGTCAGCTCTCCTGTGTGGTGTAGTATGTACTGACTGGCGTGAGCGTGATTAGTGATCCCACTGTACCATGAACCGAGGAGTGCCTGGAGGGGCGTAACTAAGTATCAACCCGATCTGACCAAGGTCGAACTGCGGCTCAGTCGACTCCGTGAGCCAAGGAGGAACTGAGCAGAGGGACTAGGTGCTACTCCAGGTCAGACCCCGGTCACAGCTGTTGACCCACACCGGGGAATGCAGGAACCGGCAGGTTAGACTGGCATACAGGCAGGTGGGTATTGGCAGGCACGGCTGGTATGCAGACAGGTGGATACTGGTAAGCACGGCTGGTATGCAGACAGGTGGGTACTGGCAAGCACAGCTGGTATGCAGACAGGTGGGCACTGACAAGCACAGCTGGTATGCAGACAGGTGGGCACTGGCATGCACGGCTGGTATGCAGACAGGTGGGTACTGGCAAGCACGGCTGGAGTGCAGACAGTGAGATACTGGCAAGCACAGCTGGAGCGCAAACAGGGAGGTACTAGCAGGTTGGAGCGCAGGCTGGATAGGGTCCAGTACAGACTGGGAGACAGGAACAGAGCCGCAGATGGGGTAGACAAGCAGAGTAAAGGGAAACCAACGGAGCGGAGGACAAGGCAGAGCAGAGAGGAACCACCAGTGCGGTGAGCAAGCAGAGCGGAGCGAAAACCGCAGGTGCGGTGGGCAAGGCAGAGCAGAGCGGAACCGCCGAAGTGGTGGACAAGGCAGAGCAGAGAGGAACCGTCGGAGCAGTGGTCAAGGCAGAGCAGAGAGGAACCGCCGGAGCGGTGGACAAGGCAGAGCAGAGCGAAACCGCAGGTGCGGTGGACAAGGCAGAGCAGAGCGAAACCACAGGTGCGGTGGACAAGGCAGAGCAGAGCGAAACCGCAGGTGCGGTGGACAAGTCAGAGCAGAGCGAAACCGCAGATGCGGTGGACAAGGCAGAGCAGAGCGGAACCGCAGGTGCGGTGGACAAGGCAGAGCAGAGCGGAACCGCCGGAGCGGTGGGCAAGGCAGAGCAGAGAGAAGCAGCCGGAGCGGTGGGCAAGTCAGAGCAGAGGGATCCGCTGGCGCCGTGAGCAAGCAGAGCCGAAAAAGGCTGAAGGTGCAGGCAGAGAGGACAGGACTCTGTTCACATGGAACAGACTGGAAAATACAGGAAGATGGCTAGAACACAGGAGGTAGATACGGAGGAAGGGAAAGGGACAAGCAGAACCAGATGCACACAAGGTACTTACAATGAAGTAGCAAGTGGACACAAAACTCACAAACAGAAGTACAGAGACAACGAGTTGGAGTTAGGTGCAGGTTCAGACACTGCAAGAAAAGGGAAGGTACGGACATAGAGACAAACAGGTAACAGGCTAGGAGACAGTTCAGACAGGAACTGATACTGAAACGAGATACAAGAACGAGCCTGGGTATACAGCCCCCAGGGTGGCGGAAACAGACTAGAAGTCACAGGTAACGGGCCTGGGTATACAGCCCCCAGAGCTGCGAAAACAGACTAGAAGTCAGAGATAACAGGTCTGGGTATGCAGCCCCCAGAGTGGGGGAAACAGACTAAAAGTCGGAGATAACAGGCCTGGGTATGCAGCCCCCAGAGTGGCGGAAGCAGACTAGAAGTCAGAGATAACAGGCCTGGGTATGCAGCCCCCAGGGTGGCAGAAACAGACAAGATACAGGACAGGACCTGGCAATTCAGTTGCAAAGACAAACTGAGTGAAGGTGTTGCTCAGGCACCTCCTTCTGGGTGGAGGGGGTTTAAATATCCAGTGACTCGCAGCAATAGGCTGGGGACGCATTAGGAGCGCGCCCACAGCAGCTATAAGAATCAGTAAGTAACCGGGCCGCCGCCCTAAGCAATCAGACAAGAGACATGCACACAGCATGAACTGGAGCAAGGTTTGCAGGCTGGACTGACAGGTAAAATTGCGGCCTTGCATAGTGGTAGGTGGTGCACTATGCAAGCACGCCGCCAGGGATGTTACAAAGGATCTGTCGGCTATTCTGTGCGGTGTAATATATAGAGGATCTGTCAGCTCTCCTCTGTTGTATAGTATATAGAGGATCTGTCAGCTCTCTTGTGTGGTGTAGTATATAGAAGATCTGTCAGCTCTCCTGTGTGGTGTAGTATATAGAGGATCTGTCAGCTCTCCTGTGTGGTGTAGTATATAGAGGATCTGTCAGCTCTCCTGTGTGATGTAGTATATAGAGGATCTGTCAGCTCTCCTGTTTGATGTAGTATATAGAGGATCTGTCAGCTCTCCTGTGTGGTGTAGTATATAAAGGATCTGTCAGCTCTCCTGTGTGGTGTAGTATATAGAGGATCTGTCAGCTCTCCTGTGTGGTGTAGTATATAGAGGATCTGTCAGCTCTCCTGCGTGGGGTAGTATATAGAGGATCTCTCAGCCCTCCTGTGTGGTGTAGTATATAGAGGATCTGTCAGCTCTCCTGTGTGGTGTAGTATATAGAGGATCTGTCAGCTCTCCTGTGTGCTGTAGTTTATAGAAGATCTGTCAGCTCTCCTGTGTGGTGTAGTATATAGAGGATCTGTCAGCTCTCCTGTGTAGTGTGGTATATAGTGGATCTGTCGGCTCTCCTGTGTGGTGTAGTATATAGAGGATGTGTCAGTTCTCTTGTGTGGTGTAGTATATAGAGGATCTGTCATCTCTCCTGTGTGGTGTAGTATATAGAGGATCTGTCAGCTCTCCAGTGTGGTGTAGTATATAAAGGATCTGTAAGCTCTCCTGTAAGGTGTAGTATATAGAGGATCTGTCAGCTCTCCTGTGTGGTGTAGTATATAGAGGATCTGTCGGCTCTACTGTGTGGTGTAGTATATAGAGGATCTGTCAGCTCTCCTGTGTGGAGTAGTATATAGAGTATCTGTCAGCTCTCCTGTGTGGTGTAGTATATAGAGGATCTGTCAGCTCTCCTGTGTGGTGTAGTATATAGAGGATCTGTCAGCTCTCCTGTGTGGTGTAGTATATAGAGGATCTGTCAGCTCTCCTGTGTGGTGAATATATAAAGGATCTGTCAGCTCTCCTGTGTGGTGTAGTATATAGAAGATCTCTCACCTCTCCTGTGTGGTGTAGTATATAGAGGATCCGTTAGCTCTACTGTGTGGTGTAGTATATAGAGGATCTGTCAGCTCTTCTGTGTGGTGTAGTATATAGAGGATCTGTCAGCTCTCCTGTGTGGTGTAGTATATAGAGGATCTGTCAGCTCTCCTGTGTGGTGTAGTATATAGAGGATCTGTCAGCTCTCCTGTGTGGTGTAATATATAGAGGATCTGTCAGCTCTCCTGTGTAGTGTAGTATATAGAGGATCTGTCAGCTCTCCTGTGTGGTGTAGTATATAGTATAGAGGATTTGTCAGCTCTCCTGTGTGGTGTAGTATATAGAGGATCTGTCAGCTCTCCTGTGTGGTGTAGTATATAGAGGATCTGTCAGCTCTCCTGTGTGGTGTAGTATATAGAGGATCTGTAAGTTCTCCTGTGTGGTGTAGTATATAGAGGATCTGTCAGCTCTCCTGTGTGGTGTAGTATATAGAGGATCTGTCAGCTCTCCTGTGTGGTGTAGTATATAGAGGATCTGTCAGTTCTCCTGTGTGGTGTAGTATATAGAGGATCTGTCAGCTCTCCTGTGTGGTGCAGTATATAGAGGATCTCTCAGCTCTCCAGTGTGGTGTAGTATATAGAGGATCTGTCAGCTCTCGTGTGTGGTGTAGTATATAGAGGATCTGTCAGCTCTCCTGTGTGGAGTAGTATATAGAGGATCTGTCAGCTCTCCAGTGTGGAGTAGTATATAGAGGTTCTGTCGGCTCTCCTGTGTGGTGTAGTATATAGAGGATCTGTCAGCCCTCCTGTGTGGTATAGTATATACAGGATCTGTCAGCTCTCCTGTGTGGTGTAGTATATAGAGGATCTGTCAGCTCTCCTGTGTGGTGTAGTATACAGAGGATCTATCCTGTGTTGTGTAGTATATAGAGGATCTGTAAGCTCTCCTCTGTGGAGTAGTATATAGAGGCTCTGTCAGCTCTCCTGTGTGGTGTAGTATATAGAGGATCTGTCAACTCTCCTGTGTGGTGTAGTATATAGAGGATCTGTCAGCCCTCCTGTGTGGTGTAGTATATAGAGGATCTGTCAGCTCTCCTGTGTGGTGTAGTATATAGAGGATGTGTCAGCTCTCCTGTGTGGTGTAGTATATAGAGGATCTGTCCTGTGTGGTGTAGTATATAGAGGATCTGTCAGCTTTTCTGTGTGGTGTAGTATATAGAGAATCTGTAAGCTCTCCTGTGTGGAGTAGTATATAGAGGATCTGTCAGCTCTCCTGTGTGGTGTAGTATATAGAGGATCTGTAAGCTCTCCTGTGTGGAGTAGTATATAGAGGATCTGTCAGCTCTACTGTGTGGTGTAGTATATAGAGGATCTGTCAGCTCTCCTGTGTGGTGTAGTATACAGAGGATCTGTCAGCTCTCCTGTGTGGTGTAGTATATAGAGGATCTGTCAGCTCTCCTGTGTGGTGTAGTATACAGAGGATCTGTCAGCTCTCCTGTGTGGTGTAGTATATAGAGGATCTGTCAGCTCTCCTGTGTGGTGTAGTATATAGAGGATCTGTCCTGTCTGGTGTAGTATATAGAGGATCGGTCAGATCTCCTGTGTGGTGTAATATATAGAGGATCCGTCGGCTCTCCTGTGTGGTGTAGTATATAGAGGATCTGTCCTGTCTGGTGTAGTATATAGAGGATCTGTCAGCTCTCCTGTGTGGTGTAGTATACAGAGGATCTGTCAGCTCTCCTGTGTGGTGTAGTATATAGAGGATCTGTCAGCTCTCCTGTGTAGTGTGGTATATAGTGGATCTGTCGGCTCTCCTGTGTGGTGTAGTATAGATAGGATCTGTCAGTTCTCTTGTGTGGTGTAGTATATAGAGGATCTGTCATCTCTCCTGTGTGGTGTAGTATATAGAGGATCTGTCAGCTCTCCAGTGTGGTGTAGTATATAAAGGATCTGTAAGCTCTCCTGTGTGGTGTAGTATATAGAGGATCTGTCAGCTCTCCTGTGTGGTGTAGTATATAGAGGATCTGTCGGCTCTACTGTGTGGTGTAGTATATAGAGGATCTGTCAGCTCTCCTGTGTGGAGTAGTATATAGAGTATCTGTCAGCTCTCCTGTGTGGTGTAGTATATAGAGGATCTGTCAGCTCTCCTGTGTGGTGTAGTATATAGAGGATCTGTCAGCTCTCCTGTGTGGTGTAGTATATAGAGGATCTGTCAGCTCTCCTGTGTGGTGAATATATAAAGGATCTGTCAGCTCTCCTGTGTGGTGTAGTATATAGAAGATCTCTCACCTCTCCTGTGTGGTGTAGTATATAGAGGATCCGTTAGCTCTACTGTGTGGTGTAGTATATAGAGGATCTGTCAGCTCTTCTGTGTGGTGTAGTATATAGAGGATCTGTCAGCTCTCCTGTGTGGTGTAGTATATAGAGGATCTGTCAGCTCTCCTGTGTGGTGTAGTATATAGAGGATCTGTCAGCTCTCCTGTGTGGTGTAATATATAGAGGATCTGTCAGCTCTCCTGTGTAGTGTAGTATATAGAGGATCTGTCAGCTCTCCTGTGTGGTGTAGTATATAGTATAGAGGATTTGTCAGCTCTCCTGTGTGGTGTAGTATATAGAGGATCTGTCAGCTCTCCTGTGTGGTGTAGTATATAGAGGATCTGTCAGCTCTCCTGTGTGGTGTAGTATATAGAGGATCTGTAAGTTCTCCTGTGTGGTGTAGTATATAGAGGATCTGTCAGCTCTCCTGTGTGGTGTAGTATATAGAGGATCTGTCAGCTCTCCTGTGTGGTGTAATATATAGAGGATCTGTCAGTTCTCCTGTGTGGTGTAGTATATAGAGGATCTGTCAGCTCTCCTGTGTGGTGCAGTATATAGAGGATCTCTCAGCTCTCCAGTGTGGTGTAGTATATAGAGGATCTGTCAGCTCTCGTGTGTGGTGTAGTATATAGAGGATCTGTCAGCTCTCCTGTGTGGAGTAGTATATAGAGGATCTGTCAGCTCTCCAGTGTGGAGTAGTATATAGAGGTTCTGTCGGCTCTCCTGTGTGGTGTAGTATATAGAGGATCTGTCAGCCCTCCTGTGTGGTATAGTATATACAGGATCTGTCAGCTCTCCTGTGTGGTGTAGTATATAGAGGATCTGTCAGCTCTCCTGTGTGGTGTAGTATACAGAGGATCTATCCTGTGTTGTGTAGTATATAGAGGATCTGTAAGCTCTCCTCTGTGGAGTAGTATATAGAGGCTCTGTCAGCTCTCCTGTGTGGTGTAGTATATAGAGGATCTGTCAACTCTCCTGTGTGGTGTAGTATATAGAGGATCTGTCAGCCCTCCTGTGTGGTGTAGTATATAGAGGATCTGTCAGCTCTCCTGTGTGGTGTAGTATATAGAGGATGTGTCAGCTCTCCTGTGTGGTGTAGTATATAGAGGATCTGTCCTGTGTGGTGTAGTATATAGAAGATCTGTCAGCTTTTCTGTGTGGTGTAGTATATAGAGAATCTGTAAGCTCTCCTGTGTGGAGTAGTATATAGAGGATCTGTCAGCTCTCCTGTGTGGTGTAGTATATAGAGGATCTGTAAGCTCTCCTGTGTGGAGTAGTATATAGAGGATCTGTCAGCTCTACTGTGTGGTGTAGTATATAGAGGATCTGTCAGCTCTCCTGTGTGGTGTAGTATACAGAGGATCTGTCAGCTCTCCTGTGTGGTGTAGTATATAGAGGATCTGTCAGCTCTCCTGTGTGGTGTAGTATACAGAGGATCTGTCAGCTCTCCTGTGTGGTGTAGTATATAGAGGATCTGTCAGCTCTCCTGTGTGGTGTAGTATATAGAGGATCTGTCCTGTCTGGTGTAGTATATAGAGGATCTGTCAGATCTCCTGTGTGGTGTAATATATAGAGGATCCGTCGGCTCTCCTGTGTGGTGCAGTATATAAAGGATCTGTCAGCTCTCCTGTGTGGTGTAGTATATAGAGGATCTGTCAGCTCTCCTGTGGGGTGTAGTATATAGAGGATCTGTCAGCTCTCCTGTGTGGTGAAGTATATAGAGGATCTGTGAGCTTTCCTATGTGGTGTAGTATATAGAGGATCTGTCAGCTCTCCTGCGTGGTGTAGTATATAGAGGATCTATCAGTTCTCCTGTGTGGTGTAGTATATAGAGGATCTGTCAGCTCTCCTGTGTGGTCTAGTATATAGAGGATCTGTCAGCTCTCCTGTGTGGTTTAGTATATAGAGGATGTGTCAGCTCTCCTGTGTGGTGTAGTATATAGAGGATCTGTCAGCTCTCCTATGTGGTGTAGTATATAGAGGATCTGTCAGCTCTCCTGTGTGGTGTAGTTTATAGAGTATCTGTCAGCTCTCCTGTGTGGTGTAGTATATAGAGGATCTGTCCTATGTGGTGTAGTATATAGAGGATCTGTCAGCTCTCCTGTGTGGTGTAGTATATAGAGGATCTGACAGCTCTCCTGTGTGGTGTAGTATATAGAGGAACTGTCAGCTCTCCTGTGTGGTGTAGTATATAGAGGATCTGTCAGCTCTCCTGTGTGGTGTAGTATATAGAGGATCTGTCAGCTCTCCTGTGTGGTGAATATATAAAGGATCTGTCAGCTCTCCTGTGTGGTGTAGTATATAGAAGATCTCTCACCTCTCCTGTGTGGTGTAGTATATAGAGGATCCGTTAGCTCTACTGTGTGGTGTAGTATATAGAGGATCTGTCAGCTCTTCTGTGTGGTGTAGTATATAGAGGATCTGTCAGCTCTCCTGTGTGGTGTAGTAT
Source organism: Phyllobates terribilis (assembly GCF_046119375.1). NCBI lineage: Eukaryota > Metazoa > Chordata > Amphibia > Anura > Dendrobatidae > Phyllobates > Phyllobates terribilis. Next base: position 37,359 of record NW_027367963.1, on the reverse strand, counting down.
ATAGAGGATCTGTCAGCTCTCCTGTGTGGTGTAGTATATAGAGGATCTGTCAGCTCTCCTGTGTGGTGTAATATATAGAGGATCTGTCAGCTCTCCTGTGTAGTGTAGTATATAGAGGATCTGTCAGCTCTCCTGTGTGGTGTAGTATATAGTATAGAGGATCTGTCAGCTCTCCTGTGTGGTGTAGTATATAGAGGATCTGTCAGCTCTCCTGTGTGGTGTAGTATATAGAGGATCTGTCAGTTCTCCTGTGTGGTGTAGTATATAGAGGATCTGTCAGCTCTCCTGTGTGGTGCAGTATATAGAGGATCTCTCAGCTCTCCAGTGTGGTGTAGTATATAGAGGATCTGTCAGCTCTCGTGTGTGGTGTAGAATATAGAGGATCTGTCAGCTCTCCTGTGTGGAGTAGTATATAGAGGATCTGTCAGCTCTCCAGTGTGGAGTAGTATATAGAGGTTCTGTCGGCTCTCCTGTGTGGTGTAGTATATAGAGGATCTGTCAGCCCTCCTGTGTGGTATAGTATATACAGGATCTGTCAGCTCTCCTGTGTGGTGTAGTATATAGAGGATCTGTCAGATCTCCTGTGTGGTGTAGTATACAGAGGATCTATCCTGTGTTGTGTAGTATATAGAGGATCTGTAAGCTCTCCTCTGTGGAGTAGTATATAGAGGCTCTGTCAGCTCTCCTGTGTGGTGTAGTATATAGAGGATCTGTCAACTCTCCTGTGTGGTGTAGTATATAGAGGATCTGTCAGCCCTCCTGTGTGGTGTAGTATATAGAGGATCTGTCAGCTCTCCTGTGTGGTGTAGTATATAGAGGATGTGTCAGCTCTCCTGTGTGGTGTAGTATATAGAGGATCTGTCCTGTGTGGTGTAGTATATAGAGGATCTGTCAGCTTTTCTGTGTGGTGTAGTATATAGAGAATCTGTAAGCTCTCCTGTGTGGAGTAGTATATAGAGGATCTGTCAGCTCTCCTGTGTGGTGTAGTATATAGAGGATCTGTAAGCTCTCCTGTGTGGAGTAGTATATAGAGGATCTGTCAGCTCTACTGTGTGGTGTAGTATATAGAGGATCTGTCAGCTCTCCTGTGTGGTGTAGTATACAGAGGATCTGTCAGCTCTCCTGTGTGGTGTAGTATATAGAGGATCTGTCAGCTCTCCTGTGTGGTGTAGTATACAGAGGATCTGTCAGCTCTCCTGTGTGGTGTAGTATATAGAGGATCTGTCAGCTCTCCTGTGTGGTGTAGTATATAGAGGATCTGTCCTGTCTGGTGTAGTATATAGAGGATCTGTCAGATCTCCTGTGTGGTGTAATATATAGAGGATCCGTCGGCTCTCCTGTGTGGTGCAGTATATAAAGGATCTGTCAGCTCTCCTGTGTGGTGTAGTATATAGAGGATCTGTCAGCTCTCCTGTGGGGTGTAGTATATAGAGGATCTGTCAGCTCTCCTGTGTGGTGTAGTATATAGAGGATCTGTGAGCTTTCCTATGTGGTGTAGTATATAGAGGATCTGTCAGCTCTCCTGCGTGGTGTAGTATATAGAGGATCTATCAGTTCTCCTGTGTGGTGTAGTATATAGAGGATCTGTCAGCTCTCCTGTGTGGTCTAGTATATAGAGGATCTGTCAGCTCTCCTGTGTGGTTTAGTATATAGAGGATGTGTCAGCTCTCCTGTGTGGTGTAGTATATAGAGGATCTGTCAGCTCTCCTGTGTGGTGTAGTATATAGAGGATCTGTCAGCTCTCCTGTGTGGTGTAGTTTATAGAGTATCTGTCAGCTCTCCTGTGTGGTGTAGTATATAGAGGATCTGTCCTATGTGGTGTAGTATATAGAGGATCTGTCAGCTCTCCTGTGTGGTGTAGTATATAGAGGATCTGACAGCTCTCCTGTGTGGTGTAGTATATAGAGGAACTGTCAGCTCTCCTGTGTGGTGTAGTATATAGAGGATCTGTCAGCTCTCCTGTGTGGTGTAGTATATAGAGGATGTGTCAGCTCTCCTGTGTGGTGTAGTATATAGAGGATCTGACAGCTCTCCTGTGTGGTGTAGTATATAGAGGATCTGTCAGCTCTCCTGTGTGGTGCAGTATATAGTGGATCTCTCAGCTCTCCTTTGTGGTGTAGTATATAAAGGATCTGTCGGCTCTCCTGTGTTGTGTAGTATATAGAGGATCTGTCAGCTCTCCTGTGTTGTGTAGTATATAGAGGATCTGTCAGCTTTCCTGTGTAGTGCAGTATATAGAGGATCTGTCAGCTCTCCTGTGTGGTGTAGTATATAGAGGATCTCTCAGCTCTCCAGTGTGGTGTAGTATGTAGAGGTTCTGTCAGCTCTCCTGTGTGGTGTAATATATAGAGGATGGCTCCTGTGTGGTGTAGTATATAGAGGATCTGTCAGCTCTCCTGTGTGGTGTAGTATATAGAGATTCTGTCAGCTCTCCTGTGTGGTGTAGTATATAGAGGATGGGTCCTGTGTGGTGTAGTATATAGAGGATCTGTCAGCTCTCCTGTGTGGTGTAGTATATAGAGGATCTGTCAGCTCTCCCATGTGGTGTAGTATATAGAGGATCTGTCCACTCTCTTGTGTGGTGTAGTATATAGAGGATCTGTCAGCTCTCCTGTGTGGTGTAGTATATAGAGGATCTGTCAGCTCTCCTGTATGGTGTAGTATATAAAGGATCTGTCAGCTCTCCTGTGTGGTGTAGTATATAGAGGATCTGTCAGCTCTCCTTTGTCGTGTAGTATATAGAGGATCTGTCAGCTTTCCTGTGTGGTGCAGTATATAGAGGATCTGTCAGCTCTCCTTTGTGGTCTAGTATATAGAGGATCTGTCAGCTCTCCTGTGTGGTGTAGTATATAGAGGATCTGTCTGCTCTCCTGTGTGGTGTAGTATATAAAGGATCTGTCAGCTCTCCTGGGTGGTGTAGTATATAAAGGATCTGTCGGCTCTCCTGTGTTGTGTAGTATATAGAGGATCTGTCGGCCCTCCTGTGTGGAGTAGTATATCGAGGATCTGTCAGCTCTCCTGTGTGGTGTAGTATATAGAGGATCTGTCAGTTCTCCTGTGTGGTGTAGTATATGGAGGATCTGTCAGCTCTCCTGTGTGGTGTAGTATATAGAGGATCTGTCAGCTCTCCTGTGTGGTGTAGTGTATAGAAGATCTGTCAGCTCTCCTTTGTGGTGTAGTATATAGAGGATCTGTCAGCTATCCTGTGTGGTGTAGTATATGGAGGATCTGTCAGCTCTCCTGTGTGATGTAGTATATAGAAGATCTGTCAGCTCTCCTGTGTGGTGTAGTATATAGAGGATCTGTCAGCTCTCCTGTGTGGTGTAGTATATAGAGGATCTGTCAGCTCTACTGCGTGGTGTAGTATATAGAGGATCTGTCAGCTCTCCAGTGTGTTGTAGTATATTGAGGATCTGTCAGCTCTCCTGTGTGGTGTAGTATATAGAGGAACTATCAGCTCTCCTGTATGTTGTAGTATATAGAGGATCTGTCAGCTCTCCTGTGAGGTGTAGTATACAGAGGATCTGTCAGCTCTCCTGTATGGTGTAGTATATAGAGGATCTGTCAGCTCTCCTTTGTGATGTAGTATATAGAGGTATAGAGGATATGTCAGCTCTCCTGTGTGGTGTAGTATATAGAGGATCTGTCAGCTCTCCTATGTAGTGTAGTATATAGAGGATCTTTCCTGTGTGGTGTAGTATATTGAGGATCTGTCAGCTCTCCTGTGTGGTGTAGTATATAGAGGATCTGTCAGCTCTCCTGTGTGGTGTAGTATATAGAGGATCTGTCAGCTCTCCTGTGTGTTGTAGTATATAGAGGATCTGTCAGCTCTCCTATGTGGTGTAGTATATAGAGGATATGTCAGCTCTCCTGTGTGGTGTAGTATATAGAGGATCTGTCAGCTCTCCTGTGTGGTGTAGTATATTAAGGATCTTTCCTGTGTGGTGTAGTATATAGAGGATCTGTCAGCTCTCCTGTGTGTTGTAGTATATAGAGGATCTGTCAGCTCTCCTGTGTGGTGTAGTATATAGAGGATCTGTCAGCTCTCCTGTGTGGTGTAGTATATATAGGATTTGTCAGCTCTTCTGTGTGGTGTAGTATATAGAGGATCAGTCAGCTCTCTTGTGTGGTGTAGTATATAGAGGATCTGTCAGCTCTCCTGTGTGGTGTAGTATATAGAGGATCTGTCAGCTCTCCTGTGTGGTATAGTATATAGAGGATCTGTCAGCTCTCCTGTGTGGTGTAGTATATAGAGGATCTGTCAGCTCTCCTGTGTGGTGTAGTATACAGAGGATTTGTCAGTTCTCCTGTGTGGTGTAGTATATAGAGCATCTGTCAGCTCTCCTGTGTGGTGTAGTATCTAGAGGATCTGTCAGCTCTCCTGTGTGGTGTAGTATATAGAGGATCTGTCAGCTCTCCTGTGTGGTGTAGTATACAGAGCATCTGTCAGTTCTCCTGTGTGGTGTAGTACATAGAGCATCTGTCAGCCCTCCTGTGTGGTGTAGTATATAGAGGATCTGTCAGCTCTCCTGTGTGGTGTAGTATATATAGGATCTGTCAGCTCTCCTGTGTGGTGTAGTATATATAGGATCTGTCAGCTCTCCTGTGTGGTGTAGTATATAGAGGATCTGTCAGCTCTCCTGTGTGGTGCAGTATATAGAGGATCTGTCAGCTCTCCTGTGTGGTGTAGTAAATAGAGGATCTGTCAGTTCTCCTGTGTGGTGTAGTATATAGAGGATCTGTCAGCTCTCCTGTGTGGTGTAGTATATAGAGGATCTGTCAGCTCTCCTGTGTGGTGTAGTATATAGAGGATCTGTTAGCTCTCCTGTGTGGTGTAGTACATAGAGGATCTGTCAGCTCTCCTGTGTGGTGTAGTATATAGAGTATCTGTCAGCTCTCCTGTGTAATGTAGAATATAGAGGATCTGTCAGCTCTCCTGTGTGGTGTAGTATATAGAGGATCTGTCAGCTATCCTGTGTCATGTAGTATATAGAGGATCTGTTAGCTCTCCTGTGTGGTGTAGTATATAGAGGATCTGTCAGCTCTCCTGTGTGGTGTAGTATATAGAGGATCTGTCAGCTATCCTGTGTGGTGTAGTATATAGAGGATCTGTCAGCTCTCCTGTGTGGTGTAGTATATAGAGGATCTGTCAGCTCTCCCGTGTGGTGTAGTATATAGAGTATCTGTCAGCTCTCCTATGTGGTGTATTATATAGAGGATCTGTCAGCTCTCCTGTGTGGTGTAGTGTATAGAGGATCTGTCGGCTCTCCTGTGTGGTGTAATATATAGAGGATCTGTCCGCTCTCCTGTGTGGTGTAGTATATAGAGGATCTGTCAGCTCTCCTGTGTGGTGTAGTATATAGAGGATCTCTCCTGTGTGGTGTAGTATATAGAGGATCTGTCAGCTCTCCTGTGTGGTGTAGTATATAGAGGATCTGTTAGCTCTCCTGTGTGGTGTAGTATATAGAGGATCTGTCAGCTGTCTTGTGTGGTGTAGTATATAGAGGATCTGTCAGCTCTCCTGTGTGGTGTAGTATATAGAGGATCTGTCAGCTCAACTGTGTGGTGTAGTATATAGAGGATCTGTCAGCTCTCCCGTGTGGTGTAGTATATAGAGTATCTGTCAGCTCTCCTGTGTGGTGTAGTATATAGAGGATCTGTCAGATCTCCTGTGTGTTGTAGTATATAGAGGATCTGTCAGCTCTCCTGTGTGGTGTAGTATGTAGAGGATCTGTCAGCTCTCCTGTGTGGTGTAGTATATAGAGGATCTGTCAGGTTCCTGTGTGGTGTAGTATATGGAGGTTCTGTCAGCTTTCCTGTGTGGTGTAGTATATAGAGGATCTGTCAGCTCTCCTGTGTGGTGTAGAATATAGAAAATCTGTCAGCTCTCCTTTGTGGTGTAGCATATAGAGGATTTGTCAGCTCTCCTGTGTGGTGTAGTATACAGAGGATCTGTCAGTTCTCCTGTGTGGTGTAGTATATAGAGCATCTGTAGGCTCTCCTGTGTGGTGTAGTATATAGAGGATCTGTCAGCTCTCCTGTGTGGTGTAGTATATAGAGTATCTGTCAGCTCTCCTGTGTGGTGTAGTATACAGAGCATCTGTCAGTTCTCCTGTGTGGTGTAGTATAGAGAGCATCTGTCAGCCCTCCTGTGTGGTGTAGTATATAGAGGATCTGTCAGCTCTCCTGTGTGGTGTAGTATATAGAGGATCTGTCAGCTCTCCTGTGTGGTGTAGTATATAGAGGATCTGTCAGCTCTCCTGTGTGGTGTAGTATATGGAGGATCTGTCAGCTTTCCGGTGTGGTGTAGTATAAAGAGGATCTGTCAGCTCTCCTGTGTGGTGTAGGATAGAGAAGATCTGTCAGCTCTCCTTTGTGGTGTAGTATATAGAGGAGCTGTCAGCTCTCCTGTGTGCTGTAGTATATGGAGGATCTGTCAGCTCTCCGGTGTGATGTAGTATATAGAGTATCTGTCAGCTCTCCTGTGTGGTGTATTATATAGAGGATCTGTCAGTTGTCTTGTGTGGTGTAGTATATAGAGGATCTTTCCTGTGTGGTGTAGTATATAGAGGATCTGTCAGCTCTCCTGTGTATTGTAGTATATAGAGGATCTGTCAGCTCTACTGTGTGGTGTAGTATATAGAGGATCTGTCAGCTCTCCTGAGTGGTGTAGTATATAGAGGATCTGTCAGCTCTCCTGTGTGGTGTAGTATATACAGGATCTGTCAGCTGTCTTGTGTGGTGTAGTATATAGAGGATCTGTCAGCTCTCTTGTGTGGTGTAGTATATAGAGGATCTGTCAGCTCTCCTGTGTGGTGTAGTATATAGAGGATCTGTCGGCTCTCCTGTGTGGAGTAGTATATAGAGGATCTGTCAGCTCTCCTGTGTGGTGTAGTATATAGAGGATCTGTCAGCTCTCCTGTGTGGTGTAGTATATGGAGGATCTGTCAGCTTTCCTGTGTGGTGTAGTATATAGAGGATCTGTCAGCTTTCCTGTGTGGTGTAGTATATAGAAAATCTGTCAGCTCTCCTTTGTGGTGTAGTATATAGAGGATCTGTCAGCTCTCCTGTGTGGTGTAGTATACAGAGGATCTGTCAGTTCTCCTGTGTGGTGTAGTATATAGAGCATCTGTCTGCTCTCCTGTGTGGTGTAGTATATAGAGGATCTGTCAGCTCTCCTGTGTGGTGTAGTATATAGAGGATCTGTCAGCTCTCCTGTGTGGTGTAGTATATAGAGGATCTGTCAGCTCTCCTGTGTGGTGTAGTATACAGAGCATCTGTCAGTTCTCCTGTGTGGTGTAGTATATAGAGCATCTGTCAGCCCTCCTGTGTGGTGTAGTATATAGAGGATCTGTCAGCTCTCCTGTGTGGTGTAGTATATAGAGGATCTGTCAGCTCTCCTGTGTGGTGTAGTATATAGAGGATCTGTCAGCTCTCCTGTGTGGTGTAGTATATAGAGTATCTGTCAGCTCTCCTGTGTGGTGTATTATATAGAGGATCTGTCAGCTGTCTTGTGTGGTGTAGTATATAGAGGATCTTTCCTGTGTTGTGTAGTATATAGAGGATCTGTCAGCTCTCCTGTGTGTTGTAGTATATAGAGATTCTGTCAGCTCTCCTGTGTGGTGTAGTATATAGAGGATGTCAGCTCTCCTGTGTGGTGTAGTATATAGAGGATCTGTCAGCTCTCCTGTGTGGTGTAGTATATAGAGGATCTGACAGCTGTCTTGTGTGGTGTAGTATATAGAGGATCTGTCAGCTCTTCTGTATGGTGTAGTATATAGAGGATCTGTCAGCTCTCCTGTGTGGTGTAGTATATATAGGATCTGTCAGCTCTCCTGTGTGTTGTAGTATATAGAGGATCTGTCAGCTCTCTTGTGTGGTGAAGTATATAGAGGATCTGTCAGCTCTGCTGTGTGGTATAGTATATGGAGGATCTGTCAGCTCTCCTGTGTGGTGTAGTATATAGAGGATCTGTCGGCTCTCCTGTGTGGTGTAGTATATAGAGGATCTGTCAGCTCTCCTGTGTGGTGTAGTATATAGAGGATGTCTCAGCTCTCCTGTGTGGAGTAGTATATAGAGGATCTGTCAGCTCTCCTGTGTGGTGTAGTATATAGAGGATCTGTCAGCTCTCCTGTGTGGTGTAGTATATAGAGGATCTGTCAGCTCTCCTGTGTGGTGTAGTATATGGAGGATCTGTCAGCTTTCCTGTGTGGTGTAGTATATAGAGGATCTGTCAGCTCTCCTGTGTGGTGTAGGATATAGAAGATCTGTCAGCTCTCCTTTGTGGTGTAGTATATAGAGGATCTGTCAGCTCTCCTGTGTGGTGTAGTATATGGAGGATCTGTCAGTTCTCCTGTGTGGTGTAGTATATAGAGGATATGTCAGTTCTCCTGTGTGGTGTAGTGTATAGAGGATCTGTCAGCTCTCCTGTGTGGTGTAGTATATAGAGGATCTGTCAGCTCTCCTGTATGGTGTAGTATATAGAGGATCTGTCAGCTCTCCTGTGTGGTGTAGTATATAGAGGATGTGTCAGCTCTCCTGTGTGGTGTAGTATATGGAGGATCTGTCAGCTCTCCTGTGTGGTGTAGTATATAGAGGATCTGTCAGTTCTCCTGTGTGGTGTAGTATATAGAGGATCTGTTAGCTCTCCTGTGTGGTGTAGTATATAGAGGATCTGTCAGCTCTCCTATGTGGTGTAGTATATAGAAGATCTGCAGCTCACCTTTGTGGTGTAGTATTTAGAGGATCTGTCAGCTCTACTGTGTGGTGCAGTATATAGAGGATCTGTCAGCTCTCCTGTGTGGTGTAGTATATAGAGGATCTGTCAGCTCTCCTGTGTGGTGTAGTATATAGAGGATCTGTCAGCTCTACTGTGTGGTGCAGTATATAGAGGATCTGTCAGCTCTCCTGTGTGGTGTAGTATATAGAGGATCTGTCATCTCACCTGTATGGTGTAGTATGTAAAGGATCTGTCAGCTCTCCTGTGTGGTGTAGTATATAGTGGATCTGTCGGCTCTCCTGTGTGGTGTAGTATATAGAGGATCTGTCGACTATTCTGTGTGGTGTAGTATATAGAGGCTCTGTCAGCTCTCCTGTGTGGTGTAGTATATAGGAGGATCTGTCAGCTCTCCTGTGTGGTGTAGTATATAGAGGATCTGTCAGCTCTCCTGTGTGGTGTAGTATATAGAGGATCTGTCAGCTCTCCTGTGTGGTGTAGTATATAGAGGATCTGTCAGCTCTCCAGTGTGGTGTAGTATATAGAGGATCTGTCAGCTCTCCTGTGTGGTGTAGTATATAGAGGATCTGTCAGCTCTCCTGTGTGGTGTAGTATATAGAGGATCTGTCAGCTCTACTGTGTGTTGCAGTATATAGAGGATCTGTCAGCTCTCCTGTGTGGTGTAGTATATAGAGGATCTGTCAGCTCTCCTGTGTGTTGTAGTATATAGAGGATCTGTCAGCTCTACTGTGTGGTGCAGTATATAGAGGATCTGTCAGCTCTCCTGTGTGGTGTAGTATATAGAGGATCTGTCAGCTCTCCTGTGTGGTGTAGTATATAGAGGATCTGTCAGTTCTCCTGTGTGGTGTAGTATATAGAGGATCTGTCAGCTCTCCTGTGTGGTGTAGTATATAGAGGATCTGTCATCTCTCCTGTATGATGTAGTATGTAAAGGATCTGTCAGCTCTCCTGTGTGGTGTAGTATATAGAGGATCTGTCGGCTCTCCTGTGTGGTGTAGTATATAGAGGATCTGTCATCTCTCCTGTGTGGTGCAGTATATAGAGGATCTGTCAGCTCTCCTGTATGGTGTAGCATATAGAGGATCTGTCCTGTGTGGTGTAGTATATAGAGGATCTGGCAGCTCTCCTGTGTGGTGTAGTATATAGAGCATCTGTCAGCTCTCCTGTGTGGTGTAGTATGTAGAGGTTCTGTCCTGTGTGGTTTAGTATATAGAGGATCTGGCAGCTCTCCTGTGTGGTGTATTATATAGAGGATCTGTCAGCTCTCCTGTGTGGTGTAGTATATAGAGGATCTGTCAGCTCTCCTGTGTGGTGTAGTATATAGAGGTTCTGTCCTGTGTGGTTTAGTATATAGAGGATCTGTCAGCTCTCCTGTGTGGTGTAGTATATAGAGGATCTGTCAACTCTCCTGTGTGGTGTAGTATATAGAGGATCTGTCAGCTCTCCTGTGTGGTGTAGTATATAGAGATTCTGTCCTGTGTGGTGTAGTATATAGAGGATCTGTCAGCTCTCCTGTGTGGTGTAGTATATAGAGGATCTGTCAGCTCTTCTGTGTGGTGTATAATATAGAGGATCTGTCAGCTCTCCTGTGTGGTGTAGTATTTAGAGGATCTGTCAGCTCTCCTGTGTGGTGTAGTATATAGAGGATGTGTCAGCTCTCCTGTGTGTTGTAGTATATAGAGGATCTGTCAGCTCTCCTGTGTGGTGTAGTATATAGAGGATCTGTCAGCTCTCCTGTGTGGTGTAGTATATAGAGGATCTGTCCTGTGTGGTGTAGTATATAGAGGATCTGTCAGCTCTCCTGTGTGGTGTAGTATATAGAGGATCTGTCAGCTCTCCTGTGTGGTGTAGTATATAGAGGATCTGTCAGCTCTCCAGTGTGGTGTAGTATATAGAGGATCTGTCAGCTCTCCTGTGTGGTGTAGTATATAGAGGTTCTGTCCTGTGTGGTGTAGTATATAGAGGATCTGTTAGCTCTCCTGTGTGGTGTAGTAAATAGAGGATCTGTCAGCTCTCCTGTGTGGTGTAGTATATAGAGGTTCTGTCCTGTGTGGTGTAGTATATAGAGGATCTGTCAGCTCTCCTGTGTGGTGTAGTATATAGAGGATCTGTCAGCTCTCCTGTGTGGTGTAGTATATAGAGGATCTGTCAGCTCTCCTGTGTGGTGTAGTATATAGAGGATGTGTCAGCTCTCCTGTGTGTTGTAGTATATAGAGAATATGTCCTGTGTGGTGTAGTATATAGAGGATCTGTCAGCTCTCCTGTGTGGTGTAGTATATAGAGGATCTGTCCTGTGTGGTGTAGTATATAGAGGATCTGTCAGCTCTCCTGTGTGGTGTAGTATATAGAGGATCTGTCAGCTCTCTGTGTGGTATAGTATATAAAGGATCTGTCAGCTCTCCTGTGTGGTGTAGTATATAGAGGATCTGTCATCTCTCCTGTGTGGTGTAGTATATAGAGGATCTGTCAGCTCTCCTGTGTGGTGTAGTATATAGAGGATCTGTCAGCTCTCCTGTGTGGTGTAGTATATAGAGGATCTGTCAGCTGTCCTGTGTGTTGTATTATATAGAGGATCTGTCAGCTCTCCTGTGTGGTGAGGAATATAGAGGATCTGTCAGCTCTTCTGTGTGGTGAAGTATATAGAGGATCTGTCAGCTCTTCTGTGTGGTGTACTATATAGGAGGATCTGTCAGCTCTCCTGTGTGGTGTAGTATATAGAGGATCTGTCAGCTCTCTTGTGTGGTGTAGTATTATATAGAGGATCTGTCAGCTCTCCTGTGTGGTGTAGTATATAGAGGATCTGTCAGCTCTCCTGTGTGGTGTAGTATATAGAGGTTCTGTCCTGTGTGGTGTAGTATATAGAGGAACTGTTAGCTCTCTTGTGTGGTGTAGTATATAGAGGATCTGTCAGCTCTCCTGTGTGGTGTAGTATATAGAGGTTCTGTCCTGTGTGGTGTAGTATATAGAGGATCTGTCAGCTCTCCTGTGTGGTGTAGTATCTAGAGGATCTGTCAGCTCTTCTGTGTGGTGTAGAATATAGAGGATCTGTCAGCTCTCATGTGTGGTGTAGTATATAGAGGATCTGTCAGCTGTCCTGTGTGTTGTAGTATATAGAGGATCTGTCAGCTCTCCTGTGTGGTGAGGAATATAGAGGATCTGTCAGCTCTTCTGTGTGGTGAAGTATATAGAGGATCTGTCAGCTCTTCTGTGTGGTGTACTATAAAGGAGGATCTGTCAGCTCTCCTGTATGGTGTAGTATATAGAGGATCTGTCAGCTCTCCTGTGTGGTGTAGTGTATAGAGGATCTGTCAGCTCTCCTGTGTGGTGTAGTATATAGAGGATCTGTCAGCTCTCCTTTGTGGTGTAGTATATAGAGGTTCTGTCCTGTGTGGTGTAGTATATAGAGGATCTGTTAGCTCTCCTGTGTGATGTAGTATACAGAGTATCTGTCAGCTCTCCTGTGTAGTGTAGTATATAGAGGATCTGTCAGCTCTCCTGTGTGGTGTAGTATATAGAGGATCTGTCAGCTCTCCTGTGTGGTGTAGTATATAGAGGATCTGTCAGCTCTCCTGTGTGGTGTAGTATATAGAGGATCTGTCAGCTCTCCTGTGTGGTGTAGTATATAGAGGATCTGTCAGCTCTCTGTGTGGTGTAGTATATAAAGGATCTGTCAGCTCTCCTGTGTGGTGTAGTATATAGAGGATCTGTCATCTCTCCTGTGTGGTGTAGTATATAGAGGATCTGTCAGCTCTCCTGTGTGGTGTAGTATATAGAGGATCTGTCAGCTCTCCTGTGTGGTGTACTATATAGAGGATCTATCAGCTCTCCTGTGTAGTGTACTATATAGAGGATCTGTCAGCTCTCCTGTGTGGTGTAGTATATAGAGGATCTGTCAGCTCTCCTGTGTGGTGTAGTATATAGAGGATCTGTCAGCTCTCCTGTGTGGTGTAGCATATAGTGGATCTGTCCTGTGTGGTGTAGTATATAGAGGATGTGTCAGCTCTCCTGTGTGGTGTATTATATAGAGGATCTGTCAGCTCTCCTGTGTGGTGTAGTATATAGAGGATCTGTCAGCTCTCCTGTGTGGTGTAGTATATAGAGGATCTGTCAGCTCTCCTGTGTGGTGTAGTATATAGAGGATCTGTCAGCTCTCCTGTGTGGTGTAGTATATAGAGGTGCTGTCCTGTGTGGTGTAGTATATAGAGGATCTATTAGCTCTCCTGTGTGGTGTAGTATATAGAGGATCGGTCAGCTCTCCTGTGAGGTGTAGTATATAAAGGATCTGTCCTGTGTGTTGTAGTATATAGAGTATCTGTCAGCTCTCCTGTGTGGTGTAGTATATAGAGGATCTGTCAGCTCTTCTGTGTGGTGTAGTATGTGGAGGATCTTTCAGCTCTTCTGTGTGGTGTAGTATATAGAGGATCTGTCCTGTGTGGTGTAGTATATAGAGGATCTGTTAGCTCTCCTGTGTGATGTAGTATACAGAGTATCTGTCAGCTCTCCTGTGCAGTGTAGTATATATAGGATCTGTCTTCTCTTCTGTGTTGTGTAGTATATAGAGGATCTGTCAGCTCTCCTGTGTGTTGTAGTATATAGAGGATATTTCAGCTCTCCTGTGTGGTGTAGTATATAGAGGATCTGTCAGCTCTCCTGTGTGGTGTAGTATATAGAGGATCTGTCAGCTCTCCTGTGTGATGTAGTGTATAGAGGATCTGTCAGCTCTCCTGTGTGGTGTAGTATATAGAGGATCTGTCAGCTCTTTGTATGGTGTAGTATATAAAGGATCTGTCAACTCTCCTGTGTGGTGTAGTATATAGAGGATCTGTCATCTCTCCTGTGTGGTGTAGTATATAGAGGATCTGTCAACTCTCCTGTGTCGTGTAGTATATAGAGGATCTGTCAGCTCTCCTGTGTGGTGTACTATATAGAGGATCTGTCAGCTCTCTGTGTGGTGTAGTATATAAAGGATCTGTCAGCTCTCCTGTGTGGTGTAGTATATAGAGGATCTGGCAGCTCTCCTGTGTGGTGTATTATATAGAGGATCTGTCAGCTCTCCTGTGTGGTGTAGTATATAGAGGATCTGTCAGCTCTCCTGTGTGGTGTAGTATATAGAGGATCTGGCAGCTCTCCTGTGTGGTGTATTATATAGAGGATCTGTCAGCTCTCCTGTGTGGTGTAGTATATAGAGGATCTGTCAGCTCTCCTGTGTGGTGTAGTATATAGAGGTTCTGTCCTGTGTGGTTTAGTATATAGAGGATCTGTCAGCTCTCCTGTGTGGTGTAGTATATAGAGGATCTGTCAACTCTCCTGTGTGGTGTAGTATATAGAGGATCTGTCAGCTCTCCTGTGTGGTGTAGTATATAGAGGTTCTGTCCTGTGTGGTTTAGTATATAGAGGATCTGTCAGCTCTCCTGTGTGGTGTAGTATATAGAGGATCTGTCAACTCTCCTGTGTGGTGTAGTATATAGAGGATCTGTCAGCTCTCCTGTGTGGTGTAGTATATAGAGGTTCTGTCCTGTGTGGTGTAGTATATAGAGGATTTGTTAGCTCTCCTGTGTGGTGTAGTATATAGAGGATCTGTCAGCTCTCCTGTGTGGTGTAGTATATAGAGATTCTGTCCTGTGTGGTGTAGTATATAGAGGATCTGTCAGCTCTCCTGTGTGGTGTAGTATTTAGAGGATCTGTCAGCTCTCCTGTGTGGTGTAGTATATAGAGGATGTGTCAGCTCTCCTGTGTGTTGTAGTATATAGAGGATCTGTCAGCTCTCCTGTGTGGTGTAGTATATAGAGGATCTGTCAGCTCTCCTGTGTGGTGTAGTATATAGAGGATCTGTCCTGTGTGGTGTAGTATATAGAGGATCTGTCAGCTCTCCTGTGTGGTGTAGTATATAGAGGATCTGTCAGCTCTCCAGTGTGGTGTAGTATATAGAGGATCTGTCAGCTCTCCTGTGTGGTGTAGTATATAGAGGTTCTGTCCTGTGTGGTGTAGTATATAGAGGATCTGTTAGCTCTCCTGTGTGGTGTAGTAAATAGAGGATCTGTCAGCTCTCCTGTGTGGTGTAGTATATAGAGGTTCTGTCCTGTGTGGTGTAGTATATAGAGGATCTGTCAGCTCTCCTGTGTGGTGTAGTATATAGAGGATCTGTCAGCTCTCCTGTGTGGTGTAGTATATAGAGGATCTGTCAGCTCTCCTGTGTGGTGTAGTATATAGAGGATGTGTCAGCTCTCCTGTGTGTTGTAGTATATAGAGAATATGTCCTGTGTGGTGTAGTATATAGAGGATCTGTCAGCTCTCCTGTGTGGTGTAGTATATAGAGGATCTGTCCTGTGTGGTGTAGTATATAGAGGATCTGTCAGCTCTCCTGTGTGGTGTAGTATATAGAGGATCTGTCAGCTCTCTGTGTGGTATAGTATATAAAGGATCTGTCAGCTCTCCTGTGTGGTGTAGTATATAGAGGATCTGTCATCTCTCCTGTGTGGTGTAGTATATAGAGGATCTGTCAGCTCTCCTGTGTGGTGTAGTATATAGAGGATCTGTCAGCTCTCCTGTGTGGTGTAGTATATAGAGGATCTGTCAGCTGTCCTGTGTGTTGTATTATATAGAGGATCTGTCAGCTCTCCTGTGTGGTGAGGAATATAGAGGATCTGTCAGCTCTTCTGTGTGGTGAAGTATATAGAGGATCTGTCAGCTCTTCTGTGTGGTGTACTATATAGGAGGATCTGTCAGCTCTCCTGTGTGGTGTAGTATATAGAGGATCTGTCAGCTCTCTTGTGTGGTGTAGTATTATATAGAGGATCTGTCAGCTCTCCTGTGTGGTGTAGTATATAGAGGATCTGTCAGCTCTCCTGTGTGGTGTAGTATATAGAGGTTCTGTCCTGTGTGGTGTAGTATATAGAGGAACTGTTGGCTCTCTTGTGTGGTGTAGTATATAGAGGATCTGTCAGCTCTCCTGTGTGGTGTAGTATATAGAGGTTCTGTCCTGTGTGGTGTAGTATATAGAGGATCTGTCAGCTCTCCTGTGTGGTGTAGTATCTAGAGGATCTGTCAGCTCTTCTGTGTGGTGTAGAATATAGAGGATCTGTCAGCTCTCATGTGTGGTGTAGTATATAGAGGATCTGTCAGCTGTCCTGTGTGTTGTAGTATATAGAGGATCTGTCAGCTCTCCTGTGTGGTGAGGAATATAGAGGATCTGTCAGCTCTTCTGTGTGGTGAAGTATATAGAGGATCTGTCAGCTCTTCTGTGTGGTGTACTATAAAGGAGGATCTGTCAGCTCTCCTGTATGGTTTAGTATATAGAGGATCTGTCAGCTCTCCTGTGTGGTGTAGTGTATAGAGGATCTGTCAGCTCTCCTGTGTGGTGTAGTATATAGAGGATCTGTCAGCTCTCCTTTGTGGTGTAGTATATAGAGGTTCTGTCCTGTGTGGTGTAGTATATAGAGGATCTGTTAGCTCTCCTGTGTGATGTAGTATACAGAGTATCTGTCAGCTCTCCTGTGTAGTGTAGTATATAGAGGATCTGTCAGCTCTCCTGTGTGGTGTAGTATATAGAGGATCTGTCAGCTCTCCTGTGTGGTGTAGTATATAGAGGATCTGTCAGCTCTCCTGTGTGGTGTAGTATATAGAGGATCTGTCAGCTCTCCTGTGTGGTGTAGTATATAGAGGATCTGTCAGCTCTCTGTGTGGTGTAGTATATAAAGGATCTGTCAGCTCTCCTGTGTGGTGTAGTATATAGAGGATCTGTCAGCTCTCCTGTGTGGTGTAGCATATAGTGGATCTGTCCTGTGTGGTGTAGTATATAGAGGATGTGTCAGCTCTCCTGTGTGGTGTATTATATAGAGGATCTGTCAGCTCTCCTGTGTGGTGTAGTATATAGAGGATCTGTCAGCTCTCCTGTGTGGTGTAGTATATAGAGGATCTGTCAGCTCTCCTGTGTGGTGTAGTATATAGAGGTGCTGTCCTGTGTGGTGTAGTATATAGAGGATCTATTAGCTCTCCTGTGTGGTGTAGTATATAGAGGATCTGTCAGCTCTCCTGTGAGGTGTAGTATATAAAGGATCTGTCCTGTGTGTTGTAGTATATAGAGTATCTGTCAGCTCTCCTGTGTGGTGTAGTATATAGAGGATCTCTCAGCTCTTCTGTGTGGTGTAGAATATAGAGGATCTGTCCTGTGTGTTGTAGTATATAGAGAATCTGTCAGCTCTCCTGTGTGGTGTAGTATATAGAGGATCTGTCAGCTCTTCTGTGTGGTGTAGTATGTGGAGGATCTTTCAGCTCTTCTGTGTGGTGTAGTATATAGAGGATCTGTCCTGTGTGGTGTAGTATATAGAGGATCTGTTAGCTCTCCTGTGTGATGTAGTATACAGAGTATCTGTCAGCTCTCCTGTGCAGTGTAGTATATATAGGATCTGTCTTCTCTTCTGTGTGGTGTAGTATATAGAGGATCTGTCAGCTCTCCTGTGTGTTGTAGTATATAGAGGATATTTCAGCTCTACTGTGTGGTGTAGTATATAGAGGATCTGTCAGCTCTCCTGTGTGGTGTAGTATATAGAGGATCTGTCAGCTCTCCTGTGTGGTGTAGTGTATAGAGGATCTGTCAGCTCTCCTGTGTGGTGTAGTATATAGAGGATCTGTCAGCTCTTTGTATGGTGTAGTATATAAAGGATCTGTCAACTCTCCTGTGTGGTGTAGTATATAGAGGATCTGTCATCTCTCCTGTGTGGTGTAGTATATAGAGGATCTGTCAACTCTCCTGTGTCGTGTAGTATATAGAGGATCTGTCAGCTCTCCTGTGTGGTGTACTATATAGAGGATCTGTCAGCTCTCTGTGTGGTGTAGTATATAAAGGATCTGTCAGCTCTCCTGTGTGGTGTAGTATATAGAGGATCTGTCATCTCTCCTGTGTGGTGTAGTATATAGAGGATCTGTCAGCTCTCCTGTGTCGTGTAATATATAGAGGATCTGTCAGCTCTCCTGTGTGGAGTAGTATATAGAGGATCTGTCAGCTCTCCTGTGTGGTGTAGTATATAGATAATCTGTCAGCTCTCCTGTGTGTTGTAGTATATAGAGGATCTGTCATCTCTCCTGTGTGGTGTAGTATATAGAGGATCTGTCAGCTCTCCTGTGTCGTGTAGTATATAGAGGATCTGTCAGCTCTCCTGTGTGGTGTACTATATAGAGGATCTGTCAGCTCTCCTGTGTGGTGTGCTATATAGAGGATCTGTCAGCTCTCCTGTGTGGTGTAGTATATAGAGGATCTGTCAGCTCTCCTGTGTGGTGTAGTATATAGAGGATCTGTCAGTTCTCCTGTGTGGTGTAGTATATAGTGGATCTGTCCTGTGTGGTGTAGTATATAGAGGATGTGTCAGCTCTCCTGTGTGGTGTATTATATAGAGGATCTGTCAGCTCTCCTGTGTGGTGTAATATATAGAGGATCTGTCAGCTCTCCTGTGTGGTGTAGTATAAAGAGGATCTGTCAGCTCTCCTGTGTGGTGTCGTATATAGAGGTTCTGTCCTGTGTGGTGTAGTATATAGAGGATCTGTTAGCTCTCCTGTGTGGTGTAGTATATAGAGGATCTGTCAGCTCTCCTGTGTGGTGTAGTATGTACTGACTGGCGTGAGCGTGATTAGTGATCCCACTGTACCATGAACCGAGGAGTGCCTGGAGGGGCGTAACTAAGTATCAACCCGATCTGACCAAGGTCGAACTGCGGCTCAGTCGACTCCGTGAGCCAAGGAGGAACTGAGCAGAGGGACTAGGTGCTACTCCAGGTCAGACCCCGGTCACAGCTGTTGACCCACACCGGGGAATGCAGGAACCGGCAGGTTAGACTGGCATACAGGCAGGTGGGTATTGGCAGGCACGGCTGGTATGCAGACAGGTGGATACTGGTAAGCACGGCTGGTATGCAGACAGGTGGGTACTGGCAAGCACAGCTGGTATGCAGACAGGTGGGCACTGACAAGCACAGCTGGTATGCAGACAGGTGGGCACTGGCATGCACGGCTGGTATGCAGACAGGTGGGTACTGGCAAGCACGGCTGGAGTGCAGACAGTGAGATACTGGCAAGCACAGCTGGAGCGCAAACAGGGAGGTACTAGCAGGTTGGAGCGCAGGCTGGATAGGGTCCAGTACAGACTGGGAGACAGGAACAGAGCCGCAGATGGGGTAGACAAGCAGAGTAAAGGGAAACCAACGGAGCGGAGGACAAGGCAGAGCAGAGAGGAACCACCAGTGCGGTGAGCAAGCAGAGCGGAGCGAAAACCGCAGGTGCGGTGGGCAAGGCAGAGCAGAGCGGAACCGCCGAAGTGGTGGACAAGGCAGAGCAGAGAGGAACCGTCGGAGCAGTGGTCAAGGCAGAGCAGAGAGGAACCGCCGGAGCGGTGGACAAGGCAGAGCAGAGCGAAACCGCAGGTGCGGTGGACAAGGCAGAGCAGAGCGAAACCACAGGTGCGGTGGACAAGGCAGAGCAGAGCGAAACCGCAGGTGCGGTGGACAAGTCAGAGCAGAGCGAAACCGCAGATGCGGTGGACAAGGCAGAGCAGAGCGGAACCGCAGGTGCGGTGGACAAGGCAGAGCAGAGCGGAACCGCCGGAGCGGTGGGCAAGGCAGAGCAGAGAGAAGCAGCCGGAGCGGTGGGCAAGTCAGAGCAGAGGGATCCGCTGGCGCCGTGAGCAAGCAGAGCCGAAAAAGGCTGAAGGTGCAGGCAGAGAGGACAGGACTCTGTTCACATGGAACAGACTGGAAAATACAGGAAGATGGCTAGAACACAGGAGGTAGATACGGAGGAAGGGAAAGGGACAAGCAGAACCAGATGCACACAAGGTACTTACAATGAAGTAGCAAGTGGACACAAAACTCACAAACAGAAGTACAGAGACAACGAGTTGGAGTTAGGTGCAGGTTCAGACACTGCAAGAAAAGGGAAGGTACGGACATAGAGACAAACAGGTAACAGGCTAGGAGACAGTTCAGACAGGAACTGATACTGAAACGAGATACAAGAACGAGCCTGGGTATACAGCCCCCAGGGTGGCGGAAACAGACTAGAAGTCACAGGTAACGGGCCTGGGTATACAGCCCCCAGAGCTGCGAAAACAGACTAGAAGTCAGAGATAACAGGTCTGGGTATGCAGCCCCCAGAGTGGGGGAAACAGACTAAAAGTCGGAGATAACAGGCCTGGGTATGCAGCCCCCAGAGTGGCGGAAGCAGACTAGAAGTCAGAGATAACAGGCCTGGGTATGCAGCCCCCAGGGTGGCAGAAACAGACAAGATACAGGACAGGACCTGGCAATTCAGTTGCAAAGACAAACTGAGTGAAGGTGTTGCTCAGGCACCTCCTTCTGGGTGGAGGGGGTTTAAATATCCAGTGACTCGCAGCAATAGGCTGGGGACGCATTAGGAGCGCGCCCACAGCAGCTATAAGAATCAGTAAGTAACCGGGCCGCCGCCCTAAGCAATCAGACAAGAGACATGCACACAGCATGAACTGGAGCAAGGTTTGCAGGCTGGACTGACAGGTAAAATTGCGGCCTTGCATAGTGGTAGGTGGTGCACTATGCAAGCACGCCGCCAGGGATGTTACAAAGGATCTGTCGGCTATTCTGTGCGGTGTAATATATAGAGGATCTGTCAGCTCTCCTCTGTTGTATAGTATATAGAGGATCTGTCAGCTCTCTTGTGTGGTGTAGTATATAGAAGATCTGTCAGCTCTCCTGTGTGGTGTAGTATATAGAGGATCTGTCAGCTCTCCTGTGTGGTGTAGTATATAGAGGATCTGTCAGCTCTCCTGTGTGATGTAGTATATAGAGGATCTGTCAGCTCTCCTGTTTGATGTAGTATATAGAGGATCTGTCAGCTCTCCTGTGTGGTGTAGTATATAAAGGATCTGTCAGCTCTCCTGTGTGGTGTAGTATATAGAGGATCTGTCAGCTCTCCTGTGTGGTGTAGTATATAGAGGATCTGTCAGCTCTCCTGCGTGGGGTAGTATATAGAGGATCTCTCAGCCCTCCTGTGTGGTGTAGTATATAGAGGATCTGTCAGCTCTCCTGTGTGGTGTAGTATATAGAGGATCTGTCAGCTCTCCTGTGTGCTGTAGTTTATAGAAGATCTGTCAGCTCTCCTGTGTGGTGTAGTATATAGAGGATCTGTCAGCTCTCCTGTGTAGTGTGGTATATAGTGGATCTGTCGGCTCTCCTGTGTGGTGTAGTATATAGAGGATGTGTCAGTTCTCTTGTGTGGTGTAGTATATAGAGGATCTGTCATCTCTCCTGTGTGGTGTAGTATATAGAGGATCTGTCAGCTCTCCAGTGTGGTGTAGTATATAAAGGATCTGTAAGCTCTCCTGTAAGGTGTAGTATATAGAGGATCTGTCAGCTCTCCTGTGTGGTGTAGTATATAGAGGATCTGTCGGCTCTACTGTGTGGTGTAGTATATAGAGGATCTGTCAGCTCTCCTGTGTGGAGTAGTATATAGAGTATCTGTCAGCTCTCCTGTGTGGTGTAGTATATAGAGGATCTGTCAGCTCTCCTGTGTGGTGTAGTATATAGAGGATCTGTCAGCTCTCCTGTGTGGTGTAGTATATAGAGGATCTGTCAGCTCTCCTGTGTGGTGAATATATAAAGGATCTGTCAGCTCTCCTGTGTGGTGTAGTATATAGAAGATCTCTCACCTCTCCTGTGTGGTGTAGTATATAGAGGATCCGTTAGCTCTACTGTGTGGTGTAGTATATAGAGGATCTGTCAGCTCTTCTGTGTGGTGTAGTATATAGAGGATCTGTCAGCTCTCCTGTGTGGTGTAGTATATAGAGGATCTGTCAGCTCTCCTGTGTGGTGTAGTATATAGAGGATCTGTCAGCTCTCCTGTGTGGTGTAATATATAGAGGATCTGTCAGCTCTCCTGTGTAGTGTAGTATATAGAGGATCTGTCAGCTCTCCTGTGTGGTGTAGTATATAGTATAGAGGATTTGTCAGCTCTCCTGTGTGGTGTAGTATATAGAGGATCTGTCAGCTCTCCTGTGTGGTGTAGTATATAGAGGATCTGTCAGCTCTCCTGTGTGGTGTAGTATATAGAGGATCTGTAAGTTCTCCTGTGTGGTGTAGTATATAGAGGATCTGTCAGCTCTCCTGTGTGGTGTAGTATATAGAGGATCTGTCAGCTCTCCTGTGTGGTGTAGTATATAGAGGATCTGTCAGTTCTCCTGTGTGGTGTAGTATATAGAGGATCTGTCAGCTCTCCTGTGTGGTGCAGTATATAGAGGATCTCTCAGCTCTCCAGTGTGGTGTAGTATATAGAGGATCTGTCAGCTCTCGTGTGTGGTGTAGTATATAGAGGATCTGTCAGCTCTCCTGTGTGGAGTAGTATATAGAGGATCTGTCAGCTCTCCAGTGTGGAGTAGTATATAGAGGTTCTGTCGGCTCTCCTGTGTGGTGTAGTATATAGAGGATCTGTCAGCCCTCCTGTGTGGTATAGTATATACAGGATCTGTCAGCTCTCCTGTGTGGTGTAGTATATAGAGGATCTGTCAGCTCTCCTGTGTGGTGTAGTATACAGAGGATCTATCCTGTGTTGTGTAGTATATAGAGGATCTGTAAGCTCTCCTCTGTGGAGTAGTATATAGAGGCTCTGTCAGCTCTCCTGTGTGGTGTAGTATATAGAGGATCTGTCAACTCTCCTGTGTGGTGTAGTATATAGAGGATCTGTCAGCCCTCCTGTGTGGTGTAGTATATAGAGGATCTGTCAGCTCTCCTGTGTGGTGTAGTATATAGAGGATGTGTCAGCTCTCCTGTGTGGTGTAGTATATAGAGGATCTGTCCTGTGTGGTGTAGTATATAGAGGATCTGTCAGCTTTTCTGTGTGGTGTAGTATATAGAGAATCTGTAAGCTCTCCTGTGTGGAGTAGTATATAGAGGATCTGTCAGCTCTCCTGTGTGGTGTAGTATATAGAGGATCTGTAAGCTCTCCTGTGTGGAGTAGTATATAGAGGATCTGTCAGCTCTACTGTGTGGTGTAGTATATAGAGGATCTGTCAGCTCTCCTGTGTGGTGTAGTATACAGAGGATCTGTCAGCTCTCCTGTGTGGTGTAGTATATAGAGGATCTGTCAGCTCTCCTGTGTGGTGTAGTATACAGAGGATCTGTCAGCTCTCCTGTGTGGTGTAGTATATAGAGGATCTGTCAGCTCTCCTGTGTGGTGTAGTATATAGAGGATCTGTCCTGTCTGGTGTAGTATATAGAGGATCGGTCAGATCTCCTGTGTGGTGTAATATATAGAGGATCCGTCGGCTCTCCTGTGTGGTGTAGTATATAGAGGATCTGTCCTGTCTGGTGTAGTATATAGAGGATCTGTCAGCTCTCCTGTGTGGTGTAGTATACAGAGGATCTGTCAGCTCTCCTGTGTGGTGTAGTATATAGAGGATCTGTCAGCTCTCCTGTGTAGTGTGGTATATAGTGGATCTGTCGGCTCTCCTGTGTGGTGTAGTATAGATAGGATCTGTCAGTTCTCTTGTGTGGTGTAGTATATAGAGGATCTGTCATCTCTCCTGTGTGGTGTAGTATATAGAGGATCTGTCAGCTCTCCAGTGTGGTGTAGTATATAAAGGATCTGTAAGCTCTCCTGTGTGGTGTAGTATATAGAGGATCTGTCAGCTCTCCTGTGTGGTGTAGTATATAGAGGATCTGTCGGCTCTACTGTGTGGTGTAGTATATAGAGGATCTGTCAGCTCTCCTGTGTGGAGTAGTATATAGAGTATCTGTCAGCTCTCCTGTGTGGTGTAGTATATAGAGGATCTGTCAGCTCTCCTGTGTGGTGTAGTATATAGAGGATCTGTCAGCTCTCCTGTGTGGTGTAGTATATAGAGGATCTGTCAGCTCTCCTGTGTGGTGAATATATAAAGGATCTGTCAGCTCTCCTGTGTGGTGTAGTATATAGAAGATCTCTCACCTCTCCTGTGTGGTGTAGTATATAGAGGATCCGTTAGCTCTACTGTGTGGTGTAGTATATAGAGGATCTGTCAGCTCTTCTGTGTGGTGTAGTATATAGAGGATCTGTCAGCTCTCCTGTGTGGTGTAGTATATAGAGGATCTGTCAGCTCTCCTGTGTGGTGTAGTATATAGAGGATCTGTCAGCTCTCCTGTGTGGTGTAATATATAGAGGATCTGTCAGCTCTCCTGTGTAGTGTAGTATATAGAGGATCTGTCAGCTCTCCTGTGTGGTGTAGTATATAGTATAGAGGATTTGTCAGCTCTCCTGTGTGGTGTAGTATATAGAGGATCTGTCAGCTCTCCTGTGTGGTGTAGTATATAGAGGATCTGTCAGCTCTCCTGTGTGGTGTAGTATATAGAGGATCTGTAAGTTCTCCTGTGTGGTGTAGTATATAGAGGATCTGTCAGCTCTCCTGTGTGGTGTAGTATATAGAGGATCTGTCAGCTCTCCTGTGTGGTGTAATATATAGAGGATCTGTCAGTTCTCCTGTGTGGTGTAGTATATAGAGGATCTGTCAGCTCTCCTGTGTGGTGCAGTATATAGAGGATCTCTCAGCTCTCCAGTGTGGTGTAGTATATAGAGGATCTGTCAGCTCTCGTGTGTGGTGTAGTATATAGAGGATCTGTCAGCTCTCCTGTGTGGAGTAGTATATAGAGGATCTGTCAGCTCTCCAGTGTGGAGTAGTATATAGAGGTTCTGTCGGCTCTCCTGTGTGGTGTAGTATATAGAGGATCTGTCAGCCCTCCTGTGTGGTATAGTATATACAGGATCTGTCAGCTCTCCTGTGTGGTGTAGTATATAGAGGATCTGTCAGCTCTCCTGTGTGGTGTAGTATACAGAGGATCTATCCTGTGTTGTGTAGTATATAGAGGATCTGTAAGCTCTCCTCTGTGGAGTAGTATATAGAGGCTCTGTCAGCTCTCCTGTGTGGTGTAGTATATAGAGGATCTGTCAACTCTCCTGTGTGGTGTAGTATATAGAGGATCTGTCAGCCCTCCTGTGTGGTGTAGTATATAGAGGATCTGTCAGCTCTCCTGTGTGGTGTAGTATATAGAGGATGTGTCAGCTCTCCTGTGTGGTGTAGTATATAGAGGATCTGTCCTGTGTGGTGTAGTATATAGAAGATCTGTCAGCTTTTCTGTGTGGTGTAGTATATAGAGAATCTGTAAGCTCTCCTGTGTGGAGTAGTATATAGAGGATCTGTCAGCTCTCCTGTGTGGTGTAGTATATAGAGGATCTGTAAGCTCTCCTGTGTGGAGTAGTATATAGAGGATCTGTCAGCTCTACTGTGTGGTGTAGTATATAGAGGATCTGTCAGCTCTCCTGTGTGGTGTAGTATACAGAGGATCTGTCAGCTCTCCTGTGTGGTGTAGTATATAGAGGATCTGTCAGCTCTCCTGTGTGGTGTAGTATACAGAGGATCTGTCAGCTCTCCTGTGTGGTGTAGTATATAGAGGATCTGTCAGCTCTCCTGTGTGGTGTAGTATATAGAGGATCTGTCCTGTCTGGTGTAGTATATAGAGGATCTGTCAGATCTCCTGTGTGGTGTAATATATAGAGGATCCGTCGGCTCTCCTGTGTGGTGCAGTATATAAAGGATCTGTCAGCTCTCCTGTGTGGTGTAGTATATAGAGGATCTGTCAGCTCTCCTGTGGGGTGTAGTATATAGAGGATCTGTCAGCTCTCCTGTGTGGTGAAGTATATAGAGGATCTGTGAGCTTTCCTATGTGGTGTAGTATATAGAGGATCTGTCAGCTCTCCTGCGTGGTGTAGTATATAGAGGATCTATCAGTTCTCCTGTGTGGTGTAGTATATAGAGGATCTGTCAGCTCTCCTGTGTGGTCTAGTATATAGAGGATCTGTCAGCTCTCCTGTGTGGTTTAGTATATAGAGGATGTGTCAGCTCTCCTGTGTGGTGTAGTATATAGAGGATCTGTCAGCTCTCCTATGTGGTGTAGTATATAGAGGATCTGTCAGCTCTCCTGTGTGGTGTAGTTTATAGAGTATCTGTCAGCTCTCCTGTGTGGTGTAGTATATAGAGGATCTGTCCTATGTGGTGTAGTATATAGAGGATCTGTCAGCTCTCCTGTGTGGTGTAGTATATAGAGGATCTGACAGCTCTCCTGTGTGGTGTAGTATATAGAGGAACTGTCAGCTCTCCTGTGTGGTGTAGTATATAGAGGATCTGTCAGCTCTCCTGTGTGGTGTAGTATATAGAGGATCTGTCAGCTCTCCTGTGTGGTGAATATATAAAGGATCTGTCAGCTCTCCTGTGTGGTGTAGTATATAGAAGATCTCTCACCTCTCCTGTGTGGTGTAGTATATAGAGGATCCGTTAGCTCTACTGTGTGGTGTAGTATATAGAGGATCTGTCAGCTCTTCTGTGTGGTGTAGTATATAGAGGATCTGTCAGCTCTCCTGTGTGGTGTAGTATATAGAGGATCTGTCAGCTCTCCTGTGTGGTGTAGTATATAGAGGATCTGTCAGCTCTCCTGTGTGGTGTAATATATAGAGGATCTGTCAGCTCTCCTGTGTAGTGTAGTATATAGAGGATCTGTCAGCTCTCCTGTGTGGTGTAGTATATAGTATAGAGGATCTGTCAGCTCTCCTGTGTGGTGTAGTATATAGAGGATCTGTCAGCTCTCCTGTGTGGTGTAGTATATAGAGGATCTGTCAGTTCTCCTGTGTGGTGTAGTATATAGAGGATCTGTCAGCTCTCCTGTGTGGTGCAGTATATAGAGGATCTCTCAGCTCTCCAGTGTGGTGTAGTATATAGAGGATCTGTCAGCTCTCGTGTGTGGTGTAGAATATAGAGGATCTGTCAGCTCTCCTGTGTGGAGTAGTATATAGAGGATCTGTCAGCTCTCCAGTGTGGAGTAGTATATAGAGGTTCTGTCGGCTCTCCTGTGTGGTGTAGTATATAGAGGATCTGTCAGCCCTCCTGTGTGGTATAGTATATACAGGATCTGTCAGCTCTCCTGTGTGGTGTAGTATATAGAGGATCTGTCAGATCTCCTGTGTGGTGTAGTATACAGAGGATCTATCCTGTGTTGTGTAGTATATAGAGGATCTGTAAGCTCTCCTCTGTGGAGTAGTATATAGAGGCTCTGTCAGCTCTCCTGTGTGGTGTAGTATATAGAGGATCTGTCAACTCTCCTGTGTGGTGTAGTATATAGAGGATCTGTCAGCCCTCCTGTGTGGTGTAGTATATAGAGGATCTGTCAGCTCTCCTGTGTGGTGTAGTATATAGAGGATGTGTCAGCTCTCCTGTGTGGTGTAGTATATAGAGGATCTGTCCTGTGTGGTGTAGTATATAGAGGATCTGTCAGCTTTTCTGTGTGGTGTAGTATATAGAGAATCTGTAAGCTCTCCTGTGTGGAGTAGTATATAGAGGATCTGTCAGCTCTCCTGTGTGGTGTAGTATATAGAGGATCTGTAAGCTCTCCTGTGTGGAGTAGTATATAGAGGATCTGTCAGCTCTACTGTGTGGTGTAGTATATAGAGGATCTGTCAGCTCTCCTGTGTGGTGTAGTATACAGAGGATCTGTCAGCTCTCCTGTGTGGTGTAGTATATAGAGGATCTGTCAGCTCTCCTGTGTGGTGTAGTATACAGAGGATCTGTCAGCTCTCCTGTGTGGTGTAGTATATAGAGGATCTGTCAGCTCTCCTGTGTGGTGTAGTATATAGAGGATCTGTCCTGTCTGGTGTAGTATATAGAGGATCTGTCAGATCTCCTGTGTGGTGTAATATATAGAGGATCCGTCGGCTCTCCTGTGTGGTGCAGTATATAAAGGATCTGTCAGCTCTCCTGTGTGGTGTAGTATATAGAGGATCTGTCAGCTCTCCTGTGGGGTGTAGTATATAGAGGATCTGTCAGCTCTCCTGTGTGGTGTAGTATATAGAGGATCTGTGAGCTTTCCTATGTGGTGTAGTATATAGAGGATCTGTCAGCTCTCCTGCGTGGTGTAGTATATAGAGGATCTATCAGTTCTCCTGTGTGGTGTAGTATATAGAGGATCTGTCAGCTCTCCTGTGTGGTCTAGTATATAGAGGATCTGTCAGCTCTCCTGTGTGGTTTAGTATATAGAGGATGTGTCAGCTCTCCTGTGTGGTGTAGTATATAGAGGATCTGTCAGCTCTCCTGTGTGGTGTAGTATATAGAGGATCTGTCAGCTCTCCTGTGTGGTGTAGTTTATAGAGTATCTGTCAGCTCTCCTGTGTGGTGTAGTATATAGAGGATCTGTCCTATGTGGTGTAGTATATAGAGGATCTGTCAGCTCTCCTGTGTGGTGTAGTATATAGAGGATCTGACAGCTCTCCTGTGTGGTGTAGTATATAGAGGAACTGTCAGCTCTCCTGTGTGGTGTAGTATATAGAGGATCTGTCAGCTCTCCTGTGTGGTGTAGTATATAGAGGATGTGTCAGCTCTCCTGTGTGGTGTAGTATATAGAGGATCTGACAGCTCTCCTGTGTGGTGTAGTATATAGAGGATCTGTCAGCTCTCCTGTGTGGTGCAGTATATAGTGGATCTCTCAGCTCTCCTTTGTGGTGTAGTATATAAAGGATCTGTCGGCTCTCCTGTGTTGTGTAGTATATAGAGGATCTGTCAGCTCTCCTGTGTTGTGTAGTATATAGAGGATCTGTCAGCTTTCCTGTGTAGTGCAGTATATAGAGGATCTGTCAGCTCTCCTGTGTGGTGTAGTATATAGAGGATCTCTCAGCTCTCCAGTGTGGTGTAGTATGTAGAGGTTCTGTCAGCTCTCCTGTGTGGTGTAATATATAGAGGATGGCTCCTGTGTGGTGTAGTATATAGAGGATCTGTCAGCTCTCCTGTGTGGTGTAGTATATAGAGATTCTGTCAGCTCTCCTGTGTGGTGTAGTATATAGAGGATGGGTCCTGTGTGGTGTAGTATATAGAGGATCTGTCAGCTCTCCTGTGTGGTGTAGTATATAGAGGATCTGTCAGCTCTCCCATGTGGTGTAGTATATAGAGGATCTGTCCACTCTCTTGTGTGGTGTAGTATATAGAGGATCTGTCAGCTCTCCTGTGTGGTGTAGTATATAGAGGATCTGTCAGCTCTCCTGTATGGTGTAGTATATAAAGGATCTGTCAGCTCTCCTGTGTGGTGTAGTATATAGAGGATCTGTCAGCTCTCCTTTGTCGTGTAGTATATAGAGGATCTGTCAGCTTTCCTGTGTGGTGCAGTATATAGAGGATCTGTCAGCTCTCCTTTGTGGTCTAGTATATAGAGGATCTGTCAGCTCTCCTGTGTGGTGTAGTATATAGAGGATCTGTCTGCTCTCCTGTGTGGTGTAGTATATAAAGGATCTGTCAGCTCTCCTGGGTGGTGTAGTATATAAAGGATCTGTCGGCTCTCCTGTGTTGTGTAGTATATAGAGGATCTGTCGGCCCTCCTGTGTGGAGTAGTATATCGAGGATCTGTCAGCTCTCCTGTGTGGTGTAGTATATAGAGGATCTGTCAGTTCTCCTGTGTGGTGTAGTATATGGAGGATCTGTCAGCTCTCCTGTGTGGTGTAGTATATAGAGGATCTGTCAGCTCTCCTGTGTGGTGTAGTGTATAGAAGATCTGTCAGCTCTCCTTTGTGGTGTAGTATATAGAGGATCTGTCAGCTATCCTGTGTGGTGTAGTATATGGAGGATCTGTCAGCTCTCCTGTGTGATGTAGTATATAGAAGATCTGTCAGCTCTCCTGTGTGGTGTAGTATATAGAGGATCTGTCAGCTCTCCTGTGTGGTGTAGTATATAGAGGATCTGTCAGCTCTACTGCGTGGTGTAGTATATAGAGGATCTGTCAGCTCTCCAGTGTGTTGTAGTATATTGAGGATCTGTCAGCTCTCCTGTGTGGTGTAGTATATAGAGGAACTATCAGCTCTCCTGTATGTTGTAGTATATAGAGGATCTGTCAGCTCTCCTGTGAGGTGTAGTATACAGAGGATCTGTCAGCTCTCCTGTATGGTGTAGTATATAGAGGATCTGTCAGCTCTCCTTTGTGATGTAGTATATAGAGGTATAGAGGATATGTCAGCTCTCCTGTGTGGTGTAGTATATAGAGGATCTGTCAGCTCTCCTATGTAGTGTAGTATATAGAGGATCTTTCCTGTGTGGTGTAGTATATTGAGGATCTGTCAGCTCTCCTGTGTGGTGTAGTATATAGAGGATCTGTCAGCTCTCCTGTGTGGTGTAGTATATAGAGGATCTGTCAGCTCTCCTGTGTGTTGTAGTATATAGAGGATCTGTCAGCTCTCCTATGTGGTGTAGTATATAGAGGATATGTCAGCTCTCCTGTGTGGTGTAGTATATAGAGGATCTGTCAGCTCTCCTGTGTGGTGTAGTATATTAAGGATCTTTCCTGTGTGGTGTAGTATATAGAGGATCTGTCAGCTCTCCTGTGTGTTGTAGTATATAGAGGATCTGTCAGCTCTCCTGTGTGGTGTAGTATATAGAGGATCTGTCAGCTCTCCTGTGTGGTGTAGTATATATAGGATTTGTCAGCTCTTCTGTGTGGTGTAGTATATAGAGGATCAGTCAGCTCTCTTGTGTGGTGTAGTATATAGAGGATCTGTCAGCTCTCCTGTGTGGTGTAGTATATAGAGGATCTGTCAGCTCTCCTGTGTGGTATAGTATATAGAGGATCTGTCAGCTCTCCTGTGTGGTGTAGTATATAGAGGATCTGTCAGCTCTCCTGTGTGGTGTAGTATACAGAGGATTTGTCAGTTCTCCTGTGTGGTGTAGTATATAGAGCATCTGTCAGCTCTCCTGTGTGGTGTAGTATCTAGAGGATCTGTCAGCTCTCCTGTGTGGTGTAGTATATAGAGGATCTGTCAGCTCTCCTGTGTGGTGTAGTATACAGAGCATCTGTCAGTTCTCCTGTGTGGTGTAGTACATAGAGCATCTGTCAGCCCTCCTGTGTGGTGTAGTATATAGAGGATCTGTCAGCTCTCCTGTGTGGTGTAGTATATATAGGATCTGTCAGCTCTCCTGTGTGGTGTAGTATATATAGGATCTGTCAGCTCTCCTGTGTGGTGTAGTATATAGAGGATCTGTCAGCTCTCCTGTGTGGTGCAGTATATAGAGGATCTGTCAGCTCTCCTGTGTGGTGTAGTAAATAGAGGATCTGTCAGTTCTCCTGTGTGGTGTAGTATATAGAGGATCTGTCAGCTCTCCTGTGTGGTGTAGTATATAGAGGATCTGTCAGCTCTCCTGTGTGGTGTAGTATATAGAGGATCTGTTAGCTCTCCTGTGTGGTGTAGTACATAGAGGATCTGTCAGCTCTCCTGTGTGGTGTAGTATATAGAGTATCTGTCAGCTCTCCTGTGTAATGTAGAATATAGAGGATCTGTCAGCTCTCCTGTGTGGTGTAGTATATAGAGGATCTGTCAGCTATCCTGTGTCATGTAGTATATAGAGGATCTGTTAGCTCTCCTGTGTGGTGTAGTATATAGAGGATCTGTCAGCTCTCCTGTGTGGTGTAGTATATAGAGGATCTGTCAGCTATCCTGTGTGGTGTAGTATATAGAGGATCTGTCAGCTCTCCTGTGTGGTGTAGTATATAGAGGATCTGTCAGCTCTCCCGTGTGGTGTAGTATATAGAGTATCTGTCAGCTCTCCTATGTGGTGTATTATATAGAGGATCTGTCAGCTCTCCTGTGTGGTGTAGTGTATAGAGGATCTGTCGGCTCTCCTGTGTGGTGTAATATATAGAGGATCTGTCCGCTCTCCTGTGTGGTGTAGTATATAGAGGATCTGTCAGCTCTCCTGTGTGGTGTAGTATATAGAGGATCTCTCCTGTGTGGTGTAGTATATAGAGGATCTGTCAGCTCTCCTGTGTGGTGTAGTATATAGAGGATCTGTTAGCTCTCCTGTGTGGTGTAGTATATAGAGGATCTGTCAGCTGTCTTGTGTGGTGTAGTATATAGAGGATCTGTCAGCTCTCCTGTGTGGTGTAGTATATAGAGGATCTGTCAGCTCAACTGTGTGGTGTAGTATATAGAGGATCTGTCAGCTCTCCCGTGTGGTGTAGTATATAGAGTATCTGTCAGCTCTCCTGTGTGGTGTAGTATATAGAGGATCTGTCAGATCTCCTGTGTGTTGTAGTATATAGAGGATCTGTCAGCTCTCCTGTGTGGTGTAGTATGTAGAGGATCTGTCAGCTCTCCTGTGTGGTGTAGTATATAGAGGATCTGTCAGGTTCCTGTGTGGTGTAGTATATGGAGGTTCTGTCAGCTTTCCTGTGTGGTGTAGTATATAGAGGATCTGTCAGCTCTCCTGTGTGGTGTAGAATATAGAAAATCTGTCAGCTCTCCTTTGTGGTGTAGCATATAGAGGATTTGTCAGCTCTCCTGTGTGGTGTAGTATACAGAGGATCTGTCAGTTCTCCTGTGTGGTGTAGTATATAGAGCATCTGTAGGCTCTCCTGTGTGGTGTAGTATATAGAGGATCTGTCAGCTCTCCTGTGTGGTGTAGTATATAGAGTATCTGTCAGCTCTCCTGTGTGGTGTAGTATACAGAGCATCTGTCAGTTCTCCTGTGTGGTGTAGTATAGAGAGCATCTGTCAGCCCTCCTGTGTGGTGTAGTATATAGAGGATCTGTCAGCTCTCCTGTGTGGTGTAGTATATAGAGGATCTGTCAGCTCTCCTGTGTGGTGTAGTATATAGAGGATCTGTCAGCTCTCCTGTGTGGTGTAGTATATGGAGGATCTGTCAGCTTTCCGGTGTGGTGTAGTATAAAGAGGATCTGTCAGCTCTCCTGTGTGGTGTAGGATAGAGAAGATCTGTCAGCTCTCCTTTGTGGTGTAGTATATAGAGGAGCTGTCAGCTCTCCTGTGTGCTGTAGTATATGGAGGATCTGTCAGCTCTCCGGTGTGATGTAGTATATAGAGTATCTGTCAGCTCTCCTGTGTGGTGTATTATATAGAGGATCTGTCAGTTGTCTTGTGTGGTGTAGTATATAGAGGATCTTTCCTGTGTGGTGTAGTATATAGAGGATCTGTCAGCTCTCCTGTGTATTGTAGTATATAGAGGATCTGTCAGCTCTACTGTGTGGTGTAGTATATAGAGGATCTGTCAGCTCTCCTGAGTGGTGTAGTATATAGAGGATCTGTCAGCTCTCCTGTGTGGTGTAGTATATACAGGATCTGTCAGCTGTCTTGTGTGGTGTAGTATATAGAGGATCTGTCAGCTCTCTTGTGTGGTGTAGTATATAGAGGATCTGTCAGCTCTCCTGTGTGGTGTAGTATATAGAGGATCTGTCGGCTCTCCTGTGTGGAGTAGTATATAGAGGATCTGTCAGCTCTCCTGTGTGGTGTAGTATATAGAGGATCTGTCAGCTCTCCTGTGTGGTGTAGTATATGGAGGATCTGTCAGCTTTCCTGTGTGGTGTAGTATATAGAGGATCTGTCAGCTTTCCTGTGTGGTGTAGTATATAGAAAATCTGTCAGCTCTCCTTTGTGGTGTAGTATATAGAGGATCTGTCAGCTCTCCTGTGTGGTGTAGTATACAGAGGATCTGTCAGTTCTCCTGTGTGGTGTAGTATATAGAGCATCTGTCTGCTCTCCTGTGTGGTGTAGTATATAGAGGATCTGTCAGCTCTCCTGTGTGGTGTAGTATATAGAGGATCTGTCAGCTCTCCTGTGTGGTGTAGTATATAGAGGATCTGTCAGCTCTCCTGTGTGGTGTAGTATACAGAGCATCTGTCAGTTCTCCTGTGTGGTGTAGTATATAGAGCATCTGTCAGCCCTCCTGTGTGGTGTAGTATATAGAGGATCTGTCAGCTCTCCTGTGTGGTGTAGTATATAGAGGATCTGTCAGCTCTCCTGTGTGGTGTAGTATATAGAGGATCTGTCAGCTCTCCTGTGTGGTGTAGTATATAGAGTATCTGTCAGCTCTCCTGTGTGGTGTATTATATAGAGGATCTGTCAGCTGTCTTGTGTGGTGTAGTATATAGAGGATCTTTCCTGTGTTGTGTAGTATATAGAGGATCTGTCAGCTCTCCTGTGTGTTGTAGTATATAGAGATTCTGTCAGCTCTCCTGTGTGGTGTAGTATATAGAGGATGTCAGCTCTCCTGTGTGGTGTAGTATATAGAGGATCTGTCAGCTCTCCTGTGTGGTGTAGTATATAGAGGATCTGACAGCTGTCTTGTGTGGTGTAGTATATAGAGGATCTGTCAGCTCTTCTGTATGGTGTAGTATATAGAGGATCTGTCAGCTCTCCTGTGTGGTGTAGTATATATAGGATCTGTCAGCTCTCCTGTGTGTTGTAGTATATAGAGGATCTGTCAGCTCTCTTGTGTGGTGAAGTATATAGAGGATCTGTCAGCTCTGCTGTGTGGTATAGTATATGGAGGATCTGTCAGCTCTCCTGTGTGGTGTAGTATATAGAGGATCTGTCGGCTCTCCTGTGTGGTGTAGTATATAGAGGATCTGTCAGCTCTCCTGTGTGGTGTAGTATATAGAGGATGTCTCAGCTCTCCTGTGTGGAGTAGTATATAGAGGATCTGTCAGCTCTCCTGTGTGGTGTAGTATATAGAGGATCTGTCAGCTCTCCTGTGTGGTGTAGTATATAGAGGATCTGTCAGCTCTCCTGTGTGGTGTAGTATATGGAGGATCTGTCAGCTTTCCTGTGTGGTGTAGTATATAGAGGATCTGTCAGCTCTCCTGTGTGGTGTAGGATATAGAAGATCTGTCAGCTCTCCTTTGTGGTGTAGTATATAGAGGATCTGTCAGCTCTCCTGTGTGGTGTAGTATATGGAGGATCGGTCAGCTCTCCGGTGTGATGTAGTATATAGAAAATTTGTCAGCTCTCCTATGTGGTGTAGTATATAGAGGATCTGTCAGCTCTCCGGTGTGGTGTAGTATATAGAGGATCTGTCAGCTCTCCTGTGTGGTGTATTATATAGAGGATCTGTCAGCTGTCTTGTGTGGTGTAGTATATAGAGGATCTTTCCTGTGTGGTGTAGTATATAGAGGATCTGTCAGCTCTCCTGTGTGTTGTAGTATATAGAGGGTCTGTCAGCTCTCCTGTGTGGTGTAGTATATAGAGGATCTGTCAGCTCTCCTGTGTGGTGTAGTATATAGAGGATCTGTCAGCTCTCCTGTATGGTGTAGTATATACAGGATTTGTCAGCTGTCTTGTGTGGTGTAGTATATAGAGGATCTGTCAGCTCTTCTGTGTGGTGTAGTATATAGAGGATCTGTCAGCTCTCCTATGTGGTGTAGTATATAGAGGATCTGTCGGCTCTCCTGTGTGGAGTAGTATATAGAGGATCTGTCAGCTCTCCTGTATGGTGTAGTATATACAGGATTTGTCAGCTGTCTTGTGTGGTGTAGTATATAGAGGATCTGTCAGCTCTTCTGTGTGGTGTAGTATATAGAGGATCTGTCAGCTCTCCGGTGTGGTGTAGTATACAGAGGATCTGTCAGTTCTCCTGTGTGGTGTAGTATATAGAGCATCTGTCAGCTTTCCTGTGTGGTGTAGTATATAGAGGATCTGTCAGCTCTCCTGTGTGGTGTAGTATATAGAGGATCTGTCAGCTCTCCTGTGTGGTGTAGTATATAGAGGATCTGTCAGCTCTCCTGTGTGGTGTAGTATACAGAGCATCTGTCAGTTCTTCTGTGTGGTGTAGTATATAGAGCATCTGTCAGCCCTCCTGTGTGGTGTAGTATATAGAGGATCTGTCAGCTCTCCTGTGTGGTGTAGTATATAGAGGATCTGTCAGCTCTCCTTTGTGGTGTAGTATACAGAGTATCTGTCAGCTCTCCTGTGTGGTGTAGTATATAGAGTATCTGACAGCTCTCCTGTGTGGTGTAGTATATAGAGGATCTGTCAAGTCTCTTGTGTGGTGAAGTATATAGAGGATCTGTCAGCTCTCCTGTGTGGTGTAGTATATATAGGATCTGTCAGCTCTCCTGTGTGGTGTAGTATATAGAGGATCTGTCAAGTCTCTTGTGTGGTGAAGTATATAGAGGATCTGTCAGCTCTCCTGTGTGGTGTAGTATATATAGGATCTGTCAGTTCTCCTGTGTGGTGTAGTATATAGAGGATCTGTCGGCTCTCCTGTGTGAAGTAGTATATAGAGGATCTGTCAGCTCTCCTGTGTGGTGTAGTATATAGAGGATCTGTCAGCTCTCCTGTGTGGTGTAGTATATAGAGGATCTGTCAGCTCTCCTGTGTGGTATAGTATATGGAGGATCTGTCAGCTTTCCTGTGTGGTGTAGTATATAGAGGATCTGTCAGCTCTCCTGTGTGCTGAAGGATATAGAAGATCTGTCAGCTCTCCTTTGTGGTGTAGTATATAGAGGATCTGTCAGCTCTCCTGTGTGGTGTAGTATATGGAGGATCGGTCAGCTCTCCGGTGTGATGAAGTATATAGAAAATCTGTCAGCTCTCCTGTGTGGTGTAGTATATAGAGGATCTGTCAGCTCTCCGGTGTGGTGTAGTATATAGAGGATCAGTCAGCTCTCCTGTGTGGTGTAGTATATGGAGGATCTGTCAGCTCTCCTGTGTGGTGTAGTATATAGAGAATCTGTCAGCTCTCCTGTGTGGTGTAGTATATAGAGGATCTGTCAGCTCTCCTGTGTGGTGTAGTATATAGAGGATCTGTCAGCTCTCCTGTGTGTTGTAGTATATAGAGGATCTGTCAGCTCTCCTGTGTGTTGTAGTATATAGAGGATATGTCAGCTCTCCTGTGTGGTGTAGTATATTGAGGATCTTTCCTGTGTGGTGTAGTATATAGAGGATCTGTCAGCTCTCCTCTGTGTTGTAGTATATAGAGGATCTGTCAGCTCTCCTGTGTGGTGTAGTATATAGAGGATCTGTCAGCTCTCCTGTGTGGTGTAGTATATATAGGATCTGTCAGCTCTCCTGTGTGGTGTAGTATTTAGAGGATCTGTCAGTTCTCTTGTGTGGTGTAGTATATAGAGGATCTGTCAGCTCTCCTGTGTGGTGTAGTATATAGAGGATCTATCAGCTCTCCTGCGTGGTGTAGTATATAGAGGATCTGTCAGCTCTCCTGTGTGGTGTAGTATATAGAGAATCTGTCAAGCTCTCCTGTGTGGTGTAGTATACAGAGGATCTGTCAGTTCTCCTGTGTGGTGTAGTATATAGAGCATCTGTCAGCTCTCCTGTGTGGTGTAGTATATAGAGGATCTGTCAGCTCTCCTGTGTGGTGTAGTATATAGAGGATCTGTTAGCTCTCCTGTGTGGTGTAGTATATAGAGGATCTGTCAGCTCTCCTGTGTGGTGTAGTATATAGAGTATCTGTCAGCTCTCCTGTGTGGTGTAGTATATAGAGGATCTGTCAGATCTCCTGTGTGGTGTAGTATATAGAGGATCTGTCAGCTCTCCTGTGTGGTGTAGTATATAGAGGATCTGTTAGCTCTCCTGTGTGGTGTAGTATATAGAGGATCTGTCAGCTCTCCTGTGTGGTGTAGTATATAGAGGATCTGTCAGCTCTCCTGTGTGGTGTAGTATATAGAGGATCTATCAGCTCTCCTGTGTAGTGTAGTATATAGAGGATCTGTCAGCTCTCCCGTGTGGTGTAGTATATAGAGTATCTGTCATCTCTCCTGTGTGGTGTATTATATAGAGGATCTGTCCGCTCTCCTGTGTGGTGTAGTGTA